>NW_027206387.1:232500-454392 GCF_024711535.1 Dipodomys merriami
GAGAGAGAGAGAGAGAGAGAGAGAGAGAGAGAGTGAGAGACAGACACAGAGACAGACACAGAGACAGAGACAGAGACAGAGACAGAGACAGAGACAGAGACAGAGACAAGAAGACAGACAGACAGACAGACAGACAGAGAGGGGGAGATTCTTATCTCCAAAGAACTACAAGAAAACCGGGAATGGTGCTGTGGTACAAGTGGTAGAATGCTAGACTTGATCTGAGGGGCTTGGGGACAGCATCCAGGCCCAGATTTCAAGCCCCATGACTGACAAGAAGTGGACTTCCTACCACAAGGAGTGGACTGATTAGCATCCATAGTCTTAGGGAGCATGGCAGAGAAGTCCTGCCAAGCTTCCTGTAAGCTGGGGGCCATGAGTAGGCCATCCAGCTTCTCCATTCCTCGTTTTCCCCAGATGCAAAACTTAACACAGTGAAGGATCCCTTTCCTCATGGGGATAGGGTAAGGATGAAAGAGAGCCATGTTTTGTTTCATAATCCATACATGATAAATAACAGGCCCCATCTGAGCCTTTTCCAGCTATCTTCCTGTCATATGCTCACAGAATTGCCAAGAACCTTCTCTGACGACCGCTCCCTCTATGCTGGCCCTGCCCAGAGATGCTCCTGTATTGATCCTTTGTTTCCTCACAACTTTCCTGTGAGGAGACTGAGGTCCGATGGTTCCAGGCCCAACCCAGAGCTTCAACTTTGGTCAAGAATCGGCTGCCATGGACTAAGAGTTTGGGATAATCCATCTAAACCATTGAGTGAGCAAGGCGCAACATGTCTTCCATCCCAACTACAGATGAACACGCATGGTGGCCCATGCCTGTCACAGGAGGACCATGATCCAGCCCAGTCTGAGCATATATTGAGTCTCTAAATGCCAAAGACAGAAAGATTTAGCTCCCATGGTAGAAGACCTGACTGGAAAACCTAGGCCTTGAGTTCAAACTCTAATATACCAAAAAGAATCAGACGTCTGGTGCCAGAGGCTCATGCCTATAATTCTAGCTACTCAGAAGGCTAAAATCTGGAGATACAGGTCAAGATTTAAAATAAGGTTGGCCTCGCCCCTCAGACGTCATGATCAGAAGACCAGAGTCTGACCAATGCCAATACGCTCCATACTAACAGGGTTCACATCCATACTAAATGCTGGTCACACTCTCTGTCCCACTGGGGAGCCACCCCCTGAGGGCCCACCCCCAGGTCCTCCCAAGCTCCCTCTGCCACCACCAGGCCCAAGCGAGTAGACACTTTCAGGAAACAAAGATCCCTTGGTCTTATAATTTAATGGTGTTGAGTCCCCTTCAAGTGTCTCACCCTTCCAGGCCCCCAGACTTCAGCCACAAAGCCCATGCACCTTCCCCGCAAAGATAGTGGTTAGAAGTTACCAAAGGGCCCAGCGCTCCTTTTTACAACCCACTTCTACACACATCACTCACACACAAACATACAAACACACACACACACACACACACAAACACACACACAAGGCCGGCACTGGTGGCTCCTGTCATCCTAGTTACTCAGGAGGCTGAGGTCTGAGGATCTCTTTTAAAAGCCAGCCCTTGCAGGAAAGTCTGAGAGGCTCTTATATACAGTGAACTACAGAATAGCCACAGGGGAAGCTGTGGCTAAAGTGTCAGAGCACTAGCTATGAGCACGAAAGGTCAGGAACACCACCTAGGCCTTGAGTTCAAGGTCCAGTTCTTGTACCTTCAAACACACACAGACATAGATACAGACACACACACACACACACACACACACACACACACACACACACACACACACACACACACACACACACACACACACACACACACACGGACAGCCCAAGGCTTCAGCAGTCCCTGAGAACAGAACCATGAACTCATTCCATTAGGATCACATCCCAACTCCAAGAAGGTGGCACTACTGACCTCAGACCCACTGTAGACAAAACATTGAGCCTCTCACATATTTGGAATGTCTCATAGACCAGCATGGCATTTCATACCATATACACGGCTATGCAGAAAATTTAGCCACCTCTTTTGTTGTTGTTGGTCACGGGGTTTGAACTCTGGGCCAGGTCACACTGTCCCTCAGCTTTTCAGCTAAAGGTGAGCACCCTCCCACTTAAGCCACAGCACCACTTCCTGTTCTTTGGTGGTCCATTGGACATCAAGTCTCACAGACTTTTCTGACCAAGCTGGCTCTGAACCATGGTCTTCACATCTCAGCCTTCTGAGTAGCTAGGATGACAGCTGTGAGCCACTGGCAACTTCCGTTTTAGCTACCTTCACGTACCCAGAGGAAAACCATCTCATAAGGCCACAAACTTCTTGCAACCCTTCACTTCAGAATTAGTCACCAAGCATCCTAACACATCCTTTATTGGAGAGAATACAGACACAGCAATCCCACCCCTGCAACGATTTAGCCACTGCCTGCCTGCCACAAGCCACGTCCTCTTGAAGCTGTGTCTTCAAGCTAGGGTAAACTTGGGGAGTTCATAGAAATGTCGGTACAGTGGGGCAAGCACCTTGTCTCCCAACCACAGCAACCCCCTCTTCGTCCATCCCACACATGGACCATCCTTTGCAGGCAAATGTTTTACTTACTTTCTTTTTTCAGTTGTGGGGCTTGAACCCTAGGCCTCAGTGCTATCCCTGAGCATTTCAGCTCAAGGTGAGCACTCTACTACCTATGCCACAACACAACACCACTTCTGCTTTTCTGGCAGTTCGTTGGAGATAAGAGCTTCAGAGTTTTTCCAGCCCAGGCTGGCTTTGACCCCTGATACTCAGATCTCACCTCCTGGGTACCTAGGATGACAGTCATGAGCTAGTGCCACCAGGCCAAAGATACTTTTCCATGCCTGTCATCCTATCCCCTCAGGAGACTGAGATCTGAGGACTGCAGTTGGATACCACCCTTGGCAAAAAAGTCCATGAGAACTCTTTATCTCCAATTATAAACACCTAAACAAGTTGGAAGTGGAGCTGTGGCTCAAATGGTAGAGTGCTAGCTTTGAGTATAACGACAAAGGATAGGACCCAGTCCCTAGTTTCAAGCTTTTTCTAACAAAGACCCACCCAAGAAAGGGAAGCAGGTGGGCATACGCGAGCTGAAAGCTCACACATAGTGCTCAAGACTCCCAGAACAGACCCCATCCTGCTCTGATTCTCTAGATTCTATGTCCTACATCATGGTAATCTTAGATGGAACTTACCATGCACCAAGTCAGGATGTTCAAGTACAATCGCATATTCAGGATCCCCTGACCTTATCAAAGACTCAAGATCTCTCACTGTGTTGCCTCTAAACTGGATAGGGAGGTGAGGTCTAGTTATCCAACCACAGGATGTGGGAATGAAAGGATTTCTCAGCCAAGGGACACAGACTCAAGGTCTCCAGGTCCCTCTCTCTCAGGAAGGAGAAAAGGGCTGATCTTTCTCAGGAATGTTCCTTGGTTGTGAGTATCCTCAAAGAAACAACCCTGCTCAGAAACCAGTACCTCTTGTTTTCCCACCAGCCTCTATCCAAACCGGCCCCACCTTCAGTCTGCCTTCTCTTAATCCCAGATCTGCCATCTAGACTAAAGGCTGAGCCAGCAAAGAGACCCATCTCTGCCTCTGAGAATGGCAATCACGGGGTCCTCGTGCCTCCTAGAGGAAGTCTGGGGAAACTAGGCTCCTTACTCCCACTCTCATTCCTTGGCTGCCCTGTGCTAGTGGCCAGCTTACTTCTGTCTCTGGTGGATGAAAGAAAAGGGCGGGGGTGTCAACTTCAGATTGAGCCCTCGAAAGTCCCAGTCCCCAAGAATGTACTGCACAGGCGTCCTGCAGTGGACGATAGCCAGGTGGTCAATGGTGAACCCAGTGTGCCAGGACTCTTAATAGCAGTGTGGCTGGGTCAAAGGCTCTATCACTTTTGGTCTAGGTTGTCAGGCAAAGTCATGGCTCCAATATACTGACACTCCTGACCTGTGATCGCCATCCCTCTTCATCTTCCTGCTTATCCCTTAACCCCCCCCCAACACTCCCTCACACCAATAAATCCCTAGCCCTTGGACAGCTTGTTCTTATCTGACTAGAAAATAAACTCATTGGCACCAGAGATGATTGAAACCTGGTGACCTGCCCTGAGTCCTAGTGTCTACCGGAGGTTGCTTCCCTCTGCAGTCGGCTACCACACAGCTCCTGGATATCAGAAAGTTGCTAATGTGTCAGTAGCTTGGTCCTACATACTGGCTTTAGGCTCTGAAATTGTCCCCACATAGATTGTGAATGGTTGGCTCCTTTGTTACTGGGACTCAGAACAAGTCTCATATATTCTCCCTTCTTCCTTCCTTTCCTCTTTTTCTCCAACCAGACTTTCCTCCTCTTTCTCTCTTTCCTTCCTTTCTCTCACTCCTGGACCTTGAACTCAGATCCTAGGTGCTGTCCCAGAGCATTTTTACTCAAGGAAAACAGACTACGGCTTGAGCTGTGGCTCCATTTCTGGTGTTTTCTTTTTGGTAGATAGTTGGAGATAAGAGTTTTACAGGCTTTCCTGCTTGGGCGTCAAGCATCCATCCTCCCATCACAGCCTCCTATGTAGCCAGGATGACAGGAATAAAGCATTGGCATCCAGCTCAAACCAATGTTTCTTCATGTGCTGTGGAACCAGCACTGGAAACTCTCATTGTCTATGACCCCTCCAGAGCCTGGTGCACACTGTTACTCTTTGTGGATAAATAAATGAGCACCTGTCTACAAAAAATATTACAGAAAAGTACCATCCCATTCAGGTAAGCATCCTGGTGGGTGGGGCAAAGCCTGATGTAGCTTTCCCACAGTTCTCCCTTCTCCCTCTTCCCACCTTCCTGGTGCCACAGAACTTAACTGTTTTGGCTCTGAAGACAGGATCCATGGTGTGCTTGCTGGATTCTGGGGCCTCTGGGATGCCTATCTTCTCAAAGATCTCTGGCCAGCAGCTGACCACACGGTGGCACTCAATTTCCCACTCAGGAGTGAATGAGGTTGCCATGAGCTGAAGGCCAGGCTCAAGGCGTCTACTCTCCTACCCTTGGGGCCAGCCAGGATGGCCCACCACATCTGGCCCCCAAGTTTCATGTTGCAGAGAAAGGATCCTCAAGACATCTTGGGTTTCTGAATCTCCCAGATTCCAGTGCATGTGCTGAGAATCCTCTCTACACACAGCTGGCTGGCTAGGGATGGTGAGGTCACAATCTCTGCTCCCCATGACATCCTCTATTTTATGTCTAGGTGGCAGGACCCCTACCTAGAAGACCACCAAGAATCAGACTCTAAAGCTGTTTCATTTAAATGGGCTGCAGCTTGGGCCTTGTCCTACACTCTGTCACAGCAGAGCCCAGGAGGAGAGCCCCGAGCTAAGAATTTACAGGTCTTATGAAGACACACAACCAGGTGCTTTAGTACCATGTCTTGCTCTGCTCTGAAACAAGCAACAAATGGTGACTGCCTCAAGTACATTAACCCTTCACTCAACTTGGTGGTCACACTAGAGAGAGTCAGAGGAGAATCAACAGCTGCTGCATAAAAGCAATCAAGGCATGATATTCATAGCAGGAGACCATCTGGCTTTGGAATTCTGCTTGTGATACTTTGAATGTTATTGATTGTTGGCTGAAATTGTTCATCTAATTTGACCCATAATCCCAGGTGTTAGTGGAAGTGGAAATTGCCAGCTTCAAGAAAAAAAACCCTGGAAAAGGTGGTATTTTAGTTGTCCCAATCAAACTTAAAGGATTCCAAAGTTAGTGGACCCCATTTCTTCCCAGACAGCCTACATCAGATTACAGAAACTGGCATTCAGCAAGCCCTAGCTAACTGCCATGGCCTGATACCGAGCAGGCTCCAATAGGGGGAATGCACTTGCCTACCACGGCCCAGCTGGAAAAGGCACAGGCAGGACATAGATTAGAGTCTGCAGGATTCCAGGGAGGACTTCCCACCAGTGCACTCCCCTGGGAGGTAATCCACGCCACCAGTGGGATCCCAGAACTCCCTGCCCAGATGCCCATGGACACCGTCAATGCCCTGGGTAAGATTGCCCTCTCATCGTCGGTAGTGGTGAACCATCTGCAATATCACACCGTTCACCACTTCCTAGACCCTCCTAGCTTCACAGCCCCTGCCCTACTCACCACCCTCCATCTTGTTCCCTAATTACATTTGGCCAACACATTCCCAACTCTTAATTAGCTCCAACTATACAAACGAGAGCAGACTGTCTGGCTGGAAGAGTGTGGCTGTGGTCACACTAGTCTCACAAGCCTTCAGGCTTAAGACAGAAGGTATCAACTTTGGTCTGTGGTTCCCACAGGCCTCCTAGGGGAGACCCACGCAGGCCCAGAAGCTACTGTGGGCTACAGGAAAGGGGGAAGAGAGAGGTGGAAAGGAATATCTACTGAAATCTTCCCCAAAGCAGCCATGAAACAGTGATGGTGAAAACATACTGGTCTCATACTTCGCATTGCTGAAAAAAAGAACAACAAATACACACACACACACACACACACACACACACACACACACACACACACACACACACACACACACACACACACACAAATCCAGAACGGTGACTGTAGACTCATCCATGCAGCACCTGCAATTTGCCAATTGATCACTCACTTGAGCACAGTCAGGCTCTCTCTCTTTCTCTCTCTCTCTGTCTCTTTCATGCACACACACACACACACACACACACACACACACACACACACACACACACACAAATAGACTCACAGTAGTGCCCCTCCTGAGTTTGTTGGTTCCTCATCTAGGACAATGTACAAGCTGGACCACGGGAGTTCCCTTGTCAGAACCAGGGGCTCGACCCAAGGAAGCACCACTCTAATAATGCTGAACCACCATGCCTCTCCCTTTCTCCAGGGCCAGACGCTTTCCCTTGGGAATAAACAGCCATGACTCCCCATTCACCAAAACCCTAGGCCAGGGCTCTGGGTGAAGGAGTCCTGAGACAGGTGGCTCTTCAGAGCCTGGACTGAAAACAAGCAGGAGATCATGGTGTACCCAGAGAATTGTCTGACCAGGGGTGTGGGCAGTGTTGGGGAAATGGATGAGGTACTAAAGGCTACATACATGGATGAACTTCCTACTCCAGCCTAGATGCTTCTGGGTGACTTGGTGGATTCTTGGGGAGGATGAGGAAACCAGATGATCCTGGAGCACCAGCAGATGGTGGCAGAGCTGGGAAATGTGATCACCCTGTGAGTGCTGTTGACAGCTGGAATGGGAAGGACCAGCAGGGTGTACCTGTGTTGTGGGGGCGTGTTCTTCCCAGACATTCACCTTCTATCTGAACCCTAGTGCCCTCACCTCCCTAGTGGGCTCTTCTGGGACCCTCCTCAGGGGAAAGTGTGACCGAGCACAAAAGACAAGGGCTCACACAGAATGGGGGGCTATCTTCTTGTTTTTTAAAATCAAGGGATAACATATGTATTTAGACATATTAGCAGCGAAAAATGTATGCTTCAACACACTTATTGGGGAAAAGTCTGAAAACATTACTACACTGAATTCAAGGGTATTTGCAGGAGACCTGACAGAGAAGTTCTCTAGAACATTTCAAGAAATTAAAAAGGGAGGGGAGGGGAAGGGAAAGGGTCAAAAGGGAAATATCCTCAGTTTAATTGACAAAGTGCAGTGCTTGCTCCGACTTAATTTCTGTCTCTCCCCTGCCCCGTCCCCAAAAAGTTTCCAGATGAGTACATCACTTAGACGAAAGTTCATCTACTGGAATAAAGGGAGATACCACTTGGGCAGGTGACACAGGAGAGTCGGTGGTAGTGCTGACTTTAGCTGGTGAGTTACAAGAAGATCCCGCACTGCTGCTGTTTCCATCCAGGGTATCCGAAGACACACACACACCAGGATCTGACAGCTGTGCTACGTCAGAAGAAAGCATGTTGGTGATGCCCTGGAAAAATCTCTTTGG
This sequence comes from Dipodomys merriami, assembly GCF_024711535.1. Lineage (NCBI taxonomy): Eukaryota > Metazoa > Chordata > Mammalia > Rodentia > Heteromyidae > Dipodomys > Dipodomys merriami. The sequence continues at coordinate 240,485 of NW_027206387.1, forward strand.
CTGATACTCAGTTTCCATTTCACATTTTCTTTTCAATGGTCCAAGAACACTTGGTTGGATACAATTGATGGGACTCTGGTTTCTCCGGGTGGTAAATTGGGTCGTCGGGCTTGGGATTGGGCGTGGAGGCAATCCATTGCTACTCACAAAACTTTGCAAGGATGGTGAAAAGCACTGCTTCCCAGTACCCCGGGTGGGTGACGGTGCATGGTGGAGCGGGGGGGCTAGGAAGGGATGTGAAGGGTAAACAAAGGAGGAGGCTGCAATGCTTGATAAGAAATGTATTCATTATCTTGCCAATGTAATTGTAACCCCTCTGTACAGTATGTTCACAAAAAATAAAAATTAAAATAAAAAAAGCACTAAGAACCCTGTGTAATGGATTCAGCACAATGTGCCTTTTGAAGGACTCAGCACATAGCAACTTTTCGGATCCTCATGGTAATTTAATTACCAATAAGATTAGACATGCCATTTTGACATCACTAAACTTAAATATCATATTATGGCATTATATATCATAGTGACATTAGAGACATATTGTGAATTCCTATTCTGTGATTTCATTCTATTACAAGCTAGCAATATTGGAATATTGGTGGATATCAGAAATCTATTGTGATCTCAAAGCCATTGTGACATGAAAATTCCTTCTTGACATCACAGTGCCATTGTGATACCATTAACCTGTTCTGACATCACAAACCTGTCCTGTCCATTGTGACCTCATCACCAATGTGACATCACAAAGCCAATGTGATATCACATTGTTATTGTGACATTACAATCACCTTGATACCTCCAAAACCCATTATGACATGTTTAGCACCTTTGAATAAACACATGGCCTTTGTGACATCACAGTCCCTTTGTGTATCCATATCCTCATTGTGAAATATCAACTGAGATCAAATACGCCATTGTAATATCATAAAGCATTAACAATATAATCATTGGTGTGACATCACATTGTCATTTTGACAATATCAGGTCATTGTGACATCACAAATCTGTAATGACTCTACATTGTCATTGTGACAACATATATACATTATGAAGGCCTATTATGTGATTTCGTTGTATTTCAAATGTGGGTTCATATCAAACACATTTGAACTTCATAACCATTGTGACATGACAATCCCTTTGTGATATAAGATTGCCATTGTGACATCTAAACAACTGTGACAACTCAAACATGTCCTGTTCTCATAATTTTTGTGACATGTTGCCACTGTGTTAGGCCCATTGAGAGCTCAATCTATTTTCGATCTCATATTATTTCAGGTATGACATTAAATATTAGAAATATACTGTGATATTATGAATATTGTGACATCACACTGCTAGATGTAATGACCATTGTGTCATATTGTTACATCACAAATCTGTTCTGACTTCATCACATTTGGGCCAACAAATGACTTTGGAATCCTCACAATCCCATTCTAAACTCATATACTCATTATGAGTTAATGACAATTGAGGTCTGGAATGCCATTGTTACATCACCAAACTACTGCGACATCACAAAACTATTTTGAACTCATCACTATTATGGCATCACTAACTAATTGTGATATAACAACACTCTAATGACATTATAATTTGACCTCATATTGCAATTGTCATATTACTGAACCCTCATGCTCTCATGCTATTATGATCTCATCACATCTTAGAAAATTATGGCCTTTGAGACATCGAGCACTTTCCGTGAACTTGTATCATTGTGAACTTGTAGCAATTGAAAATTGAAATAAGATGTGATATTTTAAACTAGTTTTGACATCACTAACCCATTTTTTTTAACACTTTGACAACCAGAACCTGTTAGGTACCCTACTACTTTTGACAAAAAACATGGCCTTTGTTTCATCACAGTTCATTTGTATATGTCATTGTGACTTCATCCTCATATCCTCACTATAAACTAATGGCAATTAAGATCTGACATGCGATTGTGACATCATAAACACTTTGTGACATCATCACCAGTGTGACATAAGACTGTCATTATGACACCATCAGCTCATTGTGACAACACCAAGCTACAGTGACACATAGGATTATGAAATCACATTGCCATTTTGCTGTCATAGACCCATTGTGAATGTATATCTTGTGATTTCATTCTATTTCAAATGTGGCATATCAGTTGATATCAGAAACAAATTGTGACCTCATAACCATTGTAAGATAATAAACCCTGTGTGACATCATAACCAGTGTGACATTATATTGTTGTTATGACATCTTTAGCTTATGGTGACATCACAAAATGTTAATGACAGTATAGCATTTGCCATTGTCATTGTGACATCATTGTCACATTACGAATGCCAAATCTGTAATTTCATTGTATTTGAAATGTGACATGTGGGTTGATATCAGAAACTCATGGTGATGTCATAACCATTGTCTCATAAAAGTCCCTTTTTACATTAATTTGGCAATGTGACATCACACTGGCAATGTGATGCTAGTAAGGCATCGTGATATCACAAGGGTCATGAACTCACAATGGATTTCTGGTATCAACCAACATGCCACATTAGAAATAGAATCAAATAACATAATAGGCAAACACAATGTGTCTATGACATCAGAATGACAATGTGATGCTGCAATGCTATGATGTCATTGTAGTTTTACCTGTCAAAATGAGCAAATTGTGTCATAATGGCAACCTGAGGTCACAATTATGATTATGTCAGAAAGGATTTATTATGTTTCAATGGTATATCTGATGTCAGTTTTCATTAGTTCCCCATGAGGATATGGATACAAAAAGGTTCTGTGATGTCACAGAGGCCATGTGTGTTTTCAAAGGTGGAAAGAGGTCATTATAAGTTTGGGATGGCCCAATGTGATCCATAATGTCACAATGAAAATGAGATATCCGAGTGGGTTTTTGATGTCACAGTGGTGATGAGGTCAAACCGATTTTGTGATGTCACAGTTTGTAATATCAGAATGATATATCAAATTTCAATGACTCATAATTCAATATGAGGATACAGGTGATGGAAAAAGCTCCATAGTATGAGGTCATACTATATGAAAACCCGATGGGACAGTGATTTCCCAATGACAATGTGATATCTCATCATCATGTTATAAGAATGTTTTGGGAGAGTTCCGGGAAGATGGCGGAGGAGAAGCTGGAATCTGAACAAGCTCTCGCATAGAAAGCAGTTTTAGAGTTCCAGTGAACAGTCCTAAGCCAGAGAATCACACCAAGTGTGTCATCACAGGACAGAGAGTTAGACAAGAGAGGGGAAGCCAAGGAAACGCAGCAGCTGCCGCTCCTGCGGCGGGGCCGCGGCGGCGGCGACCACCGCCGCGGAGACATACCTGAGACACAGAGAGTCGGGGACGAAGGAGACAGACGCAGCGGATGAGCGGATTCTACTCAACACCAACAAGAACCGACAAGGAGCGAACATCTTCATCCTGCTGTTTGCAGACCAGAGACGACCCAGGATCCAAGACTCGGCATGAGTACAAGCCCGACATCCTCACTCCTCAAGGAGCAGAGGAGGGAAGGCCACCCCTCCCCCCCCCAGCACCGGTGTTCTCCATCTTGGATACCGACAAAGTTCGGAGGAGCTGCTAGCTCCAGCTCAGGCCTTGGAATAAAACGAGTCATTTAGCAGGTCACAAGAACTTAACGGCGAAGTGACCTGCCAGACTCAGCTCCATCCAGGGAAAAGTCACCCAGCTCAGGCGCCAGCCATCGGAGTGCCTTGCTTCACTGGGTAACCAGAGCCAGAGGCTGCCCCTCCCTCTAGCAGCCTCGACAATCAATTGAAAAACAGAAACCCTGAGAATGGCTCCAGGCTGGGCGCTGTGAGCTTTATCACAAAATAGCCCCAGGGAAAAGCTACTGTTTATTGAAAGGCCTCAACTCTACCCAGAACCTAGCCTCATCACCACATCCCCCTCTTTTGTGACTCTCAAAGCAGACCACCCTCCCAGAAAACTAACCTGGGAGGGGGATCTCAAAATCTTGGGTAAAGCAGAGCATTTTTCTGCCTCTTCCAACCAACCGACTTAAGAAACCAATCAAGCCACAGGACCTCAAGCTGACCAGAGACTCCAACAAGAGACTGGTTGCAGACAAAAGGGAGATACAGGATTCTTCCCACTCCTCCCCCCACCCCAAAAAAAAATCAAAAGACTTTTTTTTCTTTTTTTTTTCTTTTTCTTTTTTTTTCTTTTTTTCTTCTTCTTTTTTCTTTTTTTTGCTTGTTTTTTGTTTTTTGTTACCTTATATATATATATATATATATATATATATATATATATATATATATAAATTTTTTTCCCTTCTAAAACTTTTAGTAATCTTTAATTTTTGCCTCTTCTGAAAAAATAATTGTTTTCCAGTAACCTTTTTTTTTTTTCTCATCTTATAATTTTTATTTTAGGAATACGTGAATAAGAGTTTTCCTTTCTTTTCTTATCTTCTTTCTCTTTTTCTTTCTTTCTTAATTATCTTTTTTTTATCTAGCTCTACTGAACTTCTGATCTTTTCTTCTCCCGTTCCCATCCTTAAAGCTTTTCACATCTACTCTATGTCCCTCCCCTTCTCTGAACATATTCACATTCCTCTCTAAATAGACGGTCTTTTAACCTCTATAATAACATTAATTTTTACGTTTCTATTCTTTTTCTGGTCTCTCTTTATTCCCCTTTCCGTCTCTTCTTTTTCTCTCTCTCTCTACTTGCATCCTACCCAACTCATTTCCTGCACTGTGATTAGGACATAGTTAACTCTCCCTGTGCCTCCCCACACCAATCTATTCCTATTTTTTACCCACATCTCTCCCTAACCCTAATAATTTCTGGTTTTCCAAATTCTTTTCTGCGGTTCGAAGTCCTTTAACCTATAGTCGTTTGATGTTGAATAGATGTATCTGTTGAACTAGATTGTATCTGTAGACTATTGACTGTACAAATGCAAACTTTGGTTGATGGTTGCCTTAAGATAGTGTTCTAGCACAAAACTGGTGCAATCTTCATCTCAAATGGGCAGAGTAAGCCGGAAAAACACAAGAAAAATGGCAAATTCGGGTATCTCAATTCCCAACCTTGATAATCAGGGATTAGAACAGATAAAGAATAATCCAGAGGAAAGTTCCCAAATAGCTCTACAAACACTAATAGCAAACATGATAAATGAGAAGTTTGACAATGTACAAAGGACTCTGTATGAGCGTGATAGGGAGAGAGAGGAGGCATCCCAGAAGTTTATACAGGAATATCATAAGTGTGAGGAAGCTTCTCAAAAACTGATACAGGATTTGCGTGAACAACTTGAGAATACTCAAAGAGAAAGGGAGGAATGGCGTGAGCAGGCAGAGAACACTCAAAGAGAACTGCAGGAATCCCACAGAAGGGAGGAAACTAATCAAAGAGTAATTCACGAATTAAGAGACCAGGTAGAGAATACACAAAGATCACTAAAGACATTCATGGAATCCATTAACAAAGAGCTGAAGGAAGTCAGGGAGACCACAAAGGGAATGCTGAATGGAACCCAACAGAAGGAATGGGAGTCCAAAGAAACCATAACCAATCAACTAAGTGATTTGAGAACAAACACTGAACACCAAATTAAGGAAGTAAAGAAAATCATACAAGACCTAAAACAGAGCTTCAACAAAAAACTTGAAGCCATCAAAGAAGACCAATTAGAAGGAAAAAAGATAAAAAACAAAGTAGAGAGTCTTGACAGCAGGTTAGACCATGCAGAAGATCGAATCTCAGGGATTGAAGACAGCCTAGATATTATAGAGAAAGAACATACAACCATCCAAGACAAGTCCAAGAAATATGATAGGTCTATCCAACACCTGGAAGACACCATCAGAAGGCCCAATCTAAGGATAATGGGTGTAGAGGAGCACCTAGAAACAGAAGTTAATGGTCTAGGAAATTTGTTTAACAGGATCCTAGCAGAGAACTTCCCAAACATACAAAAAGATAGGCCTATTCAGATACAAGAAGCTTTTAGAACCCCAAATAGACCAGACCAGAATAGGACATCCCACTGTCACATTATAATCCACACAGGATCAACCCAGACCAAGGAAAAGATCCTTAAAGCTGTCAAGGAGAAAAGGTTAATCATCTATAAACGGAAACCAATTAGAATTACCTCAGATTTCTCAGCAGAGACAATCAAATCAAGAAGAGCCTGGAATGACGTATGCCATGCCCTAAAAACAAACAACTATCAACCAAGAATACTGTACCCAGCTAAACTCTCCTTCATAACTGAAGGCCAAATAAAAACCTTCCATAGCAAAGAAAAATTGAAACAATACATCTCCACCAAACCAGCCCTGCAAAAGATTCTTAAAGATGTCCTACACATAGAAAACCAACAAGAACGCAACAAAGGCCAAGAAACTGCACCCAAACTGAGAATCCAAGAACCTTAGGAAGAACCCAGTTTTCACAGCCCCCAAGAAGGTGGATAACATGGCAGGAACCCCCAAATACCTCTCAGTCCTATCTCTTAACGTTAACGGACTGAACTCTCCAATTAAGCGACACAGACTGTCTAGTTGGATTAAAAAACAAGACCCCTCCATCTGCTGCCTGCAGGAGTCACATCTTGCCCGTAAAAACAAACATATTTTCAAAGTTAAAGGCTGGAACAAAATCTACCAAGCAAACGGCCCTCATAAACAGGCGGGAGTTGCAATCCTAATATCAGATAAAATAGACTTCAAGCTAAAATTCATGAGAATAGATAAAGAAGGTCGCTACATACTAATTAAAGGATCTCTCCTTCAGGAGGATATTACAATTCTAAATATCGATTCGCCAAACAATGGAGCACCCAAATTTATCAAAGAAACACTACTTTCCATCAAATCCCATATAGATCCAAAGACATTAATTGTTGGGGATTTTAACACACCACGCTCTCCACTAGATAGATCAACTCGGCAAAAACTCAACAGAGAAACCGCAGATCTAAACAGCTGCATAGATCAACTAGACTTAACAGACATTTACCGAACATTTCACCCAGCAGCAACAGAATACACGTTCTTCTCAGCAGCACATGGAACGTTTTCTAAAATAGACCACATTTTAGGCCACAAAGCAAACTTGTCTAAATTCAGAAACATTGAAGTTATACCTTGCATTCTCTCTGAACCACAAGGGAATAAAATTAGATCTCAACACCAAAAGCCACCAAAGAAAGTCCGGTATCACATGGAGGCTGAACAACACACTGCTGAATCATGAGTGGGTCATGGAAGAGATTAGAAAGGAAATTCAAATGTTCATGCTATTCAACAAAAATGAACACACAAATTACCAGCTCCTCTGGGACACAGCAAAGGCAGTACTCAGAGGCAAGTTTATAGCTCTGAGCTCCTACATCAACAAATTGGAGAGATCGGAAACTAACAATTTAATGACACATCTAAACCTCCTTGAAAAAGAGCAGCAAGATAAACCCCAATCCAGTAGACGGAAAGAAATAATCAAAATTAAATCAGAATTAAATGAATTAGAATCCAAAAAAACTATAGAAAGAATCAACAAAACAAAGAGTTGGTTCTTCGAAAAACTTAACAAAATTGACAGACCCTTAGCAAACCTTATCAGAAAAAGGAGAGAACACACCCAAATTAATAAACTCAGAGATGAGAATGGAAACATCACCACGAAAACAACCAAGATTCAGAACATTATTAGGGGATACTTCTCAAAACTTTATGCTAATAAGTTTGAGAACTTGACAGAAATGGACCTTTTCCTAACAAATATTGACATGCCAAAACTAAACCAAGATGAGTTAAACCAGCTTAACAGGCCCATATCAAGCATTGAAATAGAAACAGCAATAAGAGACCTCCCAGCTAAGAAAAGTCCAGGAACAGATGGTTTTACAGCGGAATTTTACAAGGCCTTCAAAGCAGAGCTCACACCAATACTCCTCCAACTCTTCAATGAAATTGAAGAGAAAGCTCACTACCGAACACATTCTATGAAGCCATCATAACCCTCATCCCAAAACCAGGCAGGGTCTCATCAAAGTAAGAGAACTATAGACCCATTTCTTTGATGAACATTGATGCAAAACTTCTCAACAAAATTTTGGCCAATCGACTTCAACAATTCATCCAAAAAATCATACACCATGATCAAACAGGATTCATTTCAGGGATGCAAAGCTGGTTCAATATACGCAAATCAATTAATATTATTCATCACATCAACAGGAGCAAGAATAAGAACCACATGGTTATCACAATAGATGCAGAAAAAGCATTTGACAAGATCCAACACCCCTTTATGATGAAGGTTCTGGAAAAATTAGGAATCCATGGAACATTCCTCAATACAAGAAAGGCTGTATATGACAAACCTACAGCCAGCATTATACTCAATGGTGAAAAACTAAAGCCATTTCCTCTTAGCTCAGGAACAAGACAAGGATGCCCACTCTCTCCACTTCTCTTCAATCTAGTATTAGAATGCCTAGCTACAGCAATAAGACAAGATGCAGACATAAAGGGGATCCAAATAGGGAAAGAAGAAATAAAACTCTCCCTCTTTGCAGATGACATGATCTTGTATTTAAAGAATCCCATAGACTCCACTCCCAAATTACTCAAGGTGATTCAAAACTTTGGCAAAGTAGCAGGTTATAAAATTAACCCCCCAAAATCAATGGCTTTTCTATATGCCAACAATGAGAAAAGTGTGGCTGAAATTAGGAAAGCAACTCCATTTGTAATAGTCCCACAAAAAATAAAATACCTACGAATTAACTTAACCAAAGAAGTGAAGGACCTCTATGATGAAAACTTTAAAATCTTGAAAAAGGAAATCAACACAGAACTTAAAAAATGGCAAAACTTCCCATGCTCCTGGATTGGCAAGATTAACATCGTGAAAATGGCAATACTTCCCAAGGCTATCTACAAATTCAACGCGATACCTATCAAAATTCCACCCTCATTCTTCAAGGAAATAGAGGAGGCAATCCAAAAATTCATATGGAACAATAAAAGACCCCGAATAGCAAAAACGCTACTCAACGGAAAGAACACTGCTGGAGGAATATCAATACCAAATTTCAAACTCTACTATAAAGCCATAGTAATCAAAACAGCTTGGTATTGGCATAAGAACACACCTCAGGACCAATGGAATAGAATTGAAAACCCAGAAATGAACCTACAGACCTATAGCCATCTAATCTTAGATAAGGAAGCTAAAACAATAGAATGGAAGAAAGACAGCCTCTTCAGTAAATGGTGCTGGCAAAATTGGTTAACTACATGTAGAAAACTAAAGCTAGATCCTTATATATCACCCTGTACCAGAATCAACTCCAAATGGATCAAAGAACTTGAACTCAAAGCAGACACTCTGAAAACATTACAGGATGGAATAGGAGAAACCCTAGGTCTCCTTGGCTCAGGTCGAAATTTTCTGAATAGAGACCCGGAAGCACAACAAATCAAAGAAAGGTTGGACAAATGGGATTGCATAAGATTGCAGAGCTTCTGCAGGGCAAATGACATAGCTGGCAAGATCAATAGAAAGCCCACCGATTGGGAGAAGATCTTTACTAGCCATACAACAGACAAGGGTCTCATATCTAAAATATACTTGGAACTCAAAAAATTAAACCACCCAACAACAAATCCTCAAAGAATCAACTGCCCAATAAATAAGTGGGTGAAAGACTTAAAGAGAAGCTTCTCTGAAGAAGAAACAAGGATGGCCAATAGACACACGAAGAAATGTTCAACATCCCTAGCCATAAAAGAAATGCAAATCAAAACAACATTGAGATATCACTTCACTCCAGTTAGAACAGCAAAAATCAAGAACTCCAACAACAAGAGATGCTGGAGGGGATGTGGACAGAAAGGAACCTTACTTCATTGTTGGTGGGAATGTAAACTTGTTCAACCACTTTGGAAAGCAGTATGGAGGTTCCTCAGAAGACTTCACATAGATCTCCCCTATGATCCACCAATCCCACTTTTGGGCATTTACCCAAATGTTTTCAAACAAGACCACACTAAAGCTACCAGCACAACTATGTTTATTGCAGCATTATTTACCATAGCTAAGATATGGAACCAACCCAGATGCCCCTCAGTAGATGAATGGATCAAGAAAATGTGGTATATATACACAATGGAATTCTATGCCTCCATCAGAAAGAATGACATTTCCCCATTTGTTAGGAAATGGAAAGGTTTGGAAAAAATTATATTAAGTGAAGTAAGCCAGGCCCAAAGAAGCATAGGTCCCATGGTTTCCCTTATTTGCAATATCTAGTATAGGTATGAGTCAAGCGGAAAAGGTCAGATAATGTGATGTTAGGAAAATGAACCCTTAAATATGTATTTTAATGTTTTCGTTTCTTTCATGCATGTGTTTCTAACGCATTTATAAGATTATTTCTTTGTTTCTTTGTATGTCCCTCCCCCACAGTGTAACCCCCGCTTTCACTATATTTGATGTCAGTATAACATGTGGAGGAGATGGGGGCAAACAAGTCGTTTAATGATTCAGGTGGACCTGTTGCAACAATGAGAAGTACAAAATGTCATGTCAAAACCAGCTTTACAATGTCGGTGTGGGGGGGGAAGGGGGGTATAATTGGGTGGGGAAGGGGGGTAAAATTGGGTGGGGGGAGGGGGGAGGCGGGGAAGGGAAGTGAAGGGTAAACAAAGGAGGAGGCTGCAATGCTTGGTAAGAAATGTATGCATTATCCTGCCCATGTAATTGTAGCCCCCCTGTACAGTATGTTCTCAAATAAAATAAAATACAATTAAAAAAATGTTTTGATGTCACAATTGGAGATGCAATACTGATGAGGAAGTCGCAATAGATTTGAGATGTCCCAAGGGGTTGGTGATGGCACAATGGCATGTGGGACCTCAAATTTCATTAACACACACTGAGTATATGAGTTTGGGAAGGGATTCTGATGTCAGCAAATCATATGTATTCAAAAAGGTTAAGAACTAAGAGATCTGAGATGTCACAAAGTGACATAATGGTTATGATATCCAGTGGTGTGATATCATGATGTTACACTGGATTTTAGATATGTCATGTCATATCTGAAATACAAGGTTGAACACAGATTTTCAACTCACAAAGGTCCTAATATATCACAATGGCATGTCACAAAATTATGAGAACAGGAGACGTAGTTGATGTAACAGTAGGTTAGTGATATAACAAAGGGAATGTGCAGTGACAGAGATTTAGATGTCACAAAGGTTATGAGTTCACAATGGTTTACTGATAACGCAGTTGGCACATTTCAGATAGAATGAAATCAAAGAATAGGCATTCAAAATGGGTCTATGACATGAAAATGACAATGTGATGTCAAGGCAGCAATGATGATAGTATATGTACACATTACCTTGGTCATGTAACTGTAATCCTCTGTACACTGTATTTACAATTAAAAAAACTCAGAAGAAAAAAAAAGAAAAATATGGTATGGTGTCACTGGGGTTTGGTGAAGTCACAATGAATGGTGGTGTCATGATGATAATGTGATTTCACAGTCATAATTATTGCACAAAATATTTGTGATGATACAATGCTATGTGTGATAACAATTTTCATTACTTCACTATGAAGATATGAGTACACAAAGGGTCTGTGATGACACAGAGGTCATGTGACTTTTTTTCATTTTTTCATGTTTTTTTTTTTTACTGTGAAAATACTGTACAGAGGGGTTACAATTACATGGGCAAGATAATGAGTACATTTCTTATCAAGCATTGTAGCCTCCTCCTTTGTTTCCCCTTCCCATCCCTTTCCATCCTCCCCCTGCCCCCCCAATCCTCCCCACTCCCCCTCCCCCAATGAAGGCTGTAAAATTCGTTTTCGACATAACGACTTATACATCTCAAGAATTCACAATAGCTTTGTGATGTCACAATGTGATTGTGAAGGCACAACAGCAATGTGATGTCACAATGGTTTTGTGATGTCACAGTGGTGATAATGTCACAATGAGTTTGTGATATCATTATGAGTTTGTAATATCACAATGACATATCCAATTTCAATTTCTACTAGTTCACAATGAGGAAACAATTTCAAAGAAAGAAAAGCTCCAATGACCATGAGTTTTTGTCATAACTTTTGCGATATGCTGCCATTAGGATACTTTAGGAGTTCAGTAAGCATATAATCTGTTTTCAAACTCATAATGTGACTATCAATGTGACATCACATTGATAGACATCAAGAACATGGTGTCACATTGTGAACTCACAAATTTGTTAGGGCTTCATCACATTTGTGCCAACACATGACTTTGGAGACAACACAGAGATCCGGCATGCCATTGTGACATTTCCAACCAATTGTGACAGCACAAACCTATTATAGTAGAAACACATTGTGATCTAATAGCCATTGTGGTAGCACAATCCCTTCATGACCCCACATTTCCATAGTGATATCGCTAACCCAATGTGAAATTCCAATCCTCTGATACCCAATCCGCATATGAAATGTGATACCGAATCCAGTGTGACATCTTGATCATGGTGACTTCACACTGATAGATATTATGAGCATTTTGTCACATTCTGACAACACACACCTGTTAGGACTTCATCACTTTTGTGACAACGCATGCCTTTGGAGACATCACAGTCCGTTTGTGAGCTCATATATTCATAGTGGGTTAATGACAATTGAGATCACATGTGTCATTTTGATATCACCAACACATTGTGACATCACACACCTCTTGTAAACTCATCACCAGTGTGGCATTACCAATTGTGATATCAAAACATCATAAAGTCATCATATTGCAACATCACATTGCCATTGTGATGTCACTGTTCCACTGTGTTTTCAAAAACCCACTGTGTCTTGACAGCATTTTAGAAAATTCATAGCCTTTTATACTTCAGTCTTCTTCTGAGAACTCATATCCTCATTGTGAAATAGTATCATCTGAAATTGGACATGTGATTATGAGATGTGACTTCACAAAATTATTTGATTTCATCACCACTGTGACATCACAAACCCCTTGTGAGCTTTCATTGCCATTTGACATCACTATCACATTGTGACATCCCAAACCTATTAGGACCTCTTAGCACCTTTGAAATAGCACATGGCCTTTGTGACACCACAGTCCCTTTGTGTAACTATACCTTCATTATGAACTGACAATTGATACAAACATGCCATTGTAACATCACGAACACTTTGTGACATCACCAGTGTGACATTATGTATTGTCATTATGGCAGCATCAACTACTTTTGACATCACAAATCTACAATGACAAGATAGCATTATGAGATTACACTGCCATTGTGATGTTATAAAACATTATGAATGCATGTTTTTAATCTTTTTTTTTCGATCGTGGGGCTTGAACTCTGGGCTTTGGTGCTGTCCCTGTTCTTCAGCTCATGGTGAGCACTCTATGCTTGAGCCACAGAGCCACATCTGGTTTTCTACTGGTTTTCATTGGAGATAAGAGTCTCATAGTCTTTCCTGTCTGAGCTGGCTTTGAACTGCGATCCTCAGATCTCAGCCTCCTGAGTAGCTAGGTTTACATTCATAAGCCACTGGCACCCGGCTTTATCATTCTATTTTAAATTTGACATGTATGTTGATATCAGAAACATAATGTGACCTCATAACCATTGTAACATCATAAATCATCAGTGACATCAAATTGTCATTATGACACCATCAGATAATTGAGACATCACCAAACAACAATCGCTTCATAGCATTATAAATCACAGTGACATTGTTATGACTTAACAGTGTGAAGGCCTATTCTGTGAATTCACTGTTTCAGAAACCCATTTTGACCATATAACCATTGTGATGTCACAATCCTTTGTGACTTCACATTGCCATTGTGATATCATTCACCTGCTGTGCCGTCACAACCAGTCCTGAACTTGTAAGTTTTGTGACATGCTGCCATCCTCATATAGTAGGGCCTTTATGAGCTCATAATCTGTTTTCAATCTCATATTTCTGGTATGACATGTGATATCAGAAATCCCTTATGACATCATACTGCCAGATGTAATGACCATTGTGTCACATTTTGACATCACAAAGCTGTTAAAAAGCCATCACATTTGCGACAACAAATGCCTTTGGAGACATCACAGTCCCTTTTTGAACTCATATATTCATTATCAATTAATGACATTTGAGATATCCCATGCCACTCTGACATCATGAATCTCTTGTAACATCACAAACTTATTGTGACCTCATCACGAGAATGGTATCAACAACTAATTGTGGTATCAAAGCATTATTTTGACATTATATTGTGGTATTGGCATTGTTATTTCACTGTCCCATTGTGTTTTTACAAACCTATTAAGGTCACATCACATCTTAAAAAATTCACGGCCTTTGAGACTTCAAGGTCTTTCTGTGAACTCGAGTACTTACCTCTAAGGCAAGGAGACAAACCATTGAGTCACATTTAATACAATAAATCAATTTACACTAGAAAGGAGACTGTGATTACTTTATCCTGGACTGGATAACCAGGTCCAAGAGCAGCCTTGACCACCAAACCTCAGACCTCCAATGGGCAGCCCCGCCCTCTCTTCCTTGGTCTGCAAACCACCAGCCAAAAAATTATGAGCTCCAAAGCTCCAAACCTCAATGGGCAAGGCATTTAACTTTTCCATTACTCCCTCCTTCACTACAGACCTGTCATTCCTTTCTGGTCTTACTCTTTTTCCCTTCCACCATTTCCTTCTTCTCTTCAGGCCTCTCCAGGCTCCACAGGCCTACACTACTCTGCCCTAATGACCACTTTTCTGCTTCCTCTCTTCTCAGGTTTTTCCCTTCCTGCTGTCTTACCACTTTCTTCCATCCGGGTAGCTCTCATTTTTATCTCCCCTTCCAATGCTCTGAAAATGCAACTTATATATAGGTTGTACCCCTCCTCACTTCAATCGGTCTTCTGCCTAACAGTTTTCAACTGTCACTTCCCGAACTGCCCAATGTTCAATCACTTCTTGACAGCTCACCATGTGAGGCTTGACACCTCCACCTTTGGTGGCATTCCCCACACTCTCTGGTGGGCCAGGCCAAGAATTTACAATGATTAATGGCTCCCACAGATAATTCTGGCTCCACTGGTTATTACAGTATCCTCATATTGAATTAGAAGAAATTGAAATTGTATATGTCGTTGTTATATTACAAATTTGATGAGACATCACTAACCAATTGTGACCTCATCACTGCGGTGACATCATAAACTCATTGTGATAGCACATTGCCATTGTGCCACCATGATCACATTGTGACATCCCAAACCTATTATGAGCTCAGAAGCTTTGAAAGAAAGCATAGCCTTTGTGAAGTCACAGGCCATTTGTGTACCCATAGCCTCATTTTGAGCTAATGAAAATTGAGATCATACATGCCATTTTAACATCGCAAAAACTTTGTGACATCATTACCAATGTAGCATCACATTGTCATTATGACAACATCAGCCAATTGTGACACCATAAAACAATGACATCATAGCATTATGACATCCATGGTCATTGTGATGTCACAGATATATTGGAATGCCTATTCTGTGATTCCATTCTATTTCAAAAGTGGCATGTGTGTTGATATCAGAAAAATATTGTGACCACATAATCATTATGACATCACAATGCCTTGATGACAACACAGTGCCATTATGATATCACTAACCCACTGTGACATCACAAACCTGTCCTATTCTCCTAAATTTTTTGACATGCTGATAGTGTGATCTCTTCAGCATCACTGAGTTCATAAATTGTTTAACTCATACTTCAGGTATGACATGTGATATAATAAATCCACTGTGACATCACACTGCCAGATGTCATTACCACTTAATCACACTGTGATTCACAAACCTGTTAAGACTCAATACACTTGTGCCAACATATGCCTTTGGATACATCATTATCCCTTATGAATTTATATAACCATTGTCAATTAGAGATCTGGTATGAGATTATAACATCACCATCCCATGGTAAAATCACAAACCTATGTGACCGCATCACCTGTATGGATCACCATTTGTGACTTCAAAACAATACTATCTCATGTAATTGTAACATCACATTGCCAATGGGATATCTCTGTCCCATTGCATTTTCACCAACCTATTATATCCTCATAATATTTTACAAAATTTATGGCCTTTCTGACTTCTAGCTCCTTATGTGAACTTGTATCTTCATTGTGATCTAGTAGAATGAAATTGGACATGTAGTGGTGATATTACAATTTCATTGTGACATCACTATCCAAGTGTGACCTTATGACCACTGTGACATCACAAACCTATTGTGACATCACATTGCCAGGATCACCTTCTGATATCCCAAACCTGTTGTGATCTCTTAGCACTTTGAAAAAGCACATGGTATTTGTAACACCACAGTTCCTTTGGTAACCATACCCTCATTGTGAACAAAGGACAACTGACATCAGACATGCCATTTTACCATTACAAACTCTTTGTGACATCATCTACAGAGTGAAATCACATTGTTGTTAGGATACCATCAGCCCACTGTGACATCCCAAAATGACAATTACATCATAGCATTATGACATCACATTTTCATTGTGAGGTCATAGAGACAATGTGATTGCCTATTCTGTGATTTCATTCTATCTCAAATATGGCATATAGGTTGATTTCAGTAACCCATAGTGACCACATCACGATTGCACCATTGCAATCCCTTTGTGACCTCATATTGATATTGTGATATCATTAATGCAATGTAACATCACAAACCTGTCTTGTCTTCATAAATTTTGTAACAAATGTCTACCTTGACCTGGGCTGGATGCCCAGAGCTAATTGCAGCTTCAACCATGAACCCTCAGACCTCCAAAGAGCAGCCCAGCCATTTGCTAACTGGTCTTCAAACAACCAAACTCCAAAATAATCATCTCCAAACTCCACACTTCAAAGGACAAGGCTTTTTCCTTTTCTTCATCCTCCTTCTCTACAGACCGGTCCTACCGTTCAGGTCTTTTCATTTTTTCCTTCCACCATTCCCTTCTTCTCTTCAGGTTGCTGTACTCTTGTCAGGCCTTCACTGCCCTGTCCAGGTGGCCAGTTGCTGTCCTTTTCCTCCTGTTCTCCCTCAATTTCCTCTCCTCCCAGGTCTTTACCCTCCAGTACTCTCACCACTTCTTTCCTTCTAGGTCTTCCCCCTTTTGCTTCCCCCTTCTGTTGCTCTGAACATGCAACCTATATATAGGCTGTTCCCTGCCCCCACTAAAATATGTTTCCTGCATAACAGTTTTCAATCATCACTTCCCAAATGTCCAAGCCCAATAACTTCTTGGCAGCTCACCATGTGGAGCTTAACATCCTATCTCTTCAGCAGCATGTCCTGCCCACTCCAGCGGCATGCACCCCCCCCTCTGTTGGTCCAGACCAGCAGGTCATGATGACTATCTGTTCCCGTGTATTATAGGGGTACTACTGGTTATTACAGTGTACTGATGGTGAACTAGTAGCGCTTGAAATTGTACAAATAATTGTGATATTACAAACTCATGACCTAACTAACCCATTGTCACCTCAAAAACCACTGTGACATCATAAACCGATTGTGACATCACGTTGCTGTTTAGACACCAGGATCACATTGTGACATCCCAAATCTATTATGACCTCTTATAATCTTTGAAAAATACATAGCTTTGTGACATCTCAGTGCCTTTGTGTATCCAAACCCCACTGTGAAATATTGACAATTGAGAATCAGACATGATATTTTAACATCAAAAATTTGTGAGGTCATCACAACTGTAACATCACATTGACGTGATGATTCCATCTGCTCATTGTGAAGTCACAAAACTAAAATATGATAAAATTATAATTTCACTTTGTCATTGTGATATCATCGACACATTATGAATGCCTTTTCTGTGATTTCATTCTACTACAAATGTGGCATATAGGTGTATATCATAAACAAATCATGAACTCATAACCATTGTGATATCACAATCCCTTTGCACATCACATTGCCATTATGATATCACTAACACACCGTGACATCACAAACCTATCCTGTCATCATAACTTTTGTGACATTCCTTTTTTTCCTCATAATCTGTTGGCGACATCATTAGATTTCACATATGACCTTTGATATCACAAATTCCCAGTGACATCATGACCATGGTGACATCACACTGCCAGATGTCGTAGCCATTGTGTCAAATTCTGACATCACAAACCTTTTAGGATTTCAATATGTGACAACACATACTTTTGTAGAAACCACTGTACCTTTCTGAATTCATGTACTCATTGTCAGTTAGAGACAATTTAGAACGATCATATCATTGTGACATTGCCAGCACATTGTGACATCACCAATCTCTTGTGACTTCATCAGCAATGTGGCATCATCATCTATTTGTGACACCAAAACAATATTCTGACATGAAGTAGTGAGTTGACATTGCCATGGTGATATCACTGTCCCAATGTGTTTTCAGAAACCTAATATGACCTCCTAACATTTTTAAAAAATTCATGTTCCTTAGGACTTCAAGCTCCATCTGTGAACTTGTATGCACATTGTGAAATAGTAGCAATTCAAATTGGACATGTGTTTGAGATATTACAAAATCATTATAGCATCAAAAACCCACTGTGAACTCATCACAACTGTGAATCATAAAGCTTTCATGAACCCTAAGTACCTTTGAAAACACATAAGTCATTTGTGACATCACAGTCCCTTCGTGTACCCTTACCCTCAATTTGAACACATGAAATTGAATTCATATATGCCATTGTAACATCACAAACCCTTTGTGAATCCATCACCAGTGTGACAGCACATATTCATTATGACACCTTCACCTCCTTGCAACATCACCAATTTAAAATGACCTCATAGCATTATGATATTATATTGTAATTGTGAGGTAATAGACGCATTGCAAATGCCTATTCTCTCATTTCATTCTATTTTAAATGTGGCACGTGGGTTGATATCAGAAAATCATTGTGATCTCATAAGTATATGACATCACAATCACTGTGACATCACAGTGCCATGGTGATATCACTAACACACTGTGACATCACAAACATGCCCTGTCCTCATAAGTCTTGTAACTTGCTGTAATTGTGATGTCTTACGCCCTTTAAGAGCTCGTAATCTTTTTTCAAACATAATATTTCAGTTATGATATGTGATATCAGAAATGCACTGTGACATCATGACCATTGTGACATCATACTGACAGACATCATGTCCATTGTGTCACACTATTACATCACAATCCTCCTTGGACTTCATCACATTTGTGACAACACATGCCTTTGGAGATACCACAGTCCATTTGTGAACTCTTATTCTTTGTGATTTCATGACAACAGAAACTTTATGCCATTTGGATATAACCAACCAATTGTGACATCATAGACCTACTGTGACCCCTTACCTGTATGGCATCACCAACTAAATGTGACATCAAAACTTTTTGTGATGTCACAATGTGACACGATGTTCATGACATCTATCAGTGTGATGTCACAAAGGTCACGATGTCACAGTGGATTTCTGGTATCTCATGTCATACATGAAATATGAGGTTGGAAACAAATTATGAGGGCAAAAAGCTCTTAGATATCACAATGTCAGCATGTCACAGAGGTTATGAAAATAGGAGAGGTTTGTGATGTCACATGGTATTAGCTATATCACAATGGCACTGTGATGTCACAACGTGATTATGATGTCAAAATGGTTATGTAGGCACAAAAATGTGTTTCTGATATCAACTCTCATGCCACATTTGAAATACAATGAAATCACCTAATAGGCATTCACAAGGTGTCTATGATATCACAATGACAATTGTCATAATGTGATTATGTCATTGAGTTTGGTGATGTCAAAATGAGCTGATGCTCTCATAATGAAAATGTGATGTCACACTGTTGAGGATACCAGAAACACTTTTTGATGTTATAATGGCATGTCTGGTCTCAATTGTCATTAGTTAACAACAAGGATTTGGGTACACAAAGGGACTGTAATGTTGAAAAGGGCATGTGATTTTTCAAAGGAGCTAAGAGGTCATAATAGATTTGAGAAGTCACAATGGAATCATGATATCACAATGACAATATTGTCACAATGGGTTTGTGATGTCGTGCTAATGATGATGTCAAAATGGGTTTGTGATGTCACAACGAGTTGGCAATATTACAATCAAATTTCCAATTTCAATTGTTCCTAATTCACAAGGAGGATACTGTAATAATCAGCAGGGCCCCGATAGTCTATAGGGTCCAATAATCAGCCTGGCCCTCTCTCCTGGCCAGCTGGAGAAGACAGGGCATTCTGTGGGAGGGGCTGGTACATTAATTACCAAGTGTTGAGCTGTTAAGAAGTGATTGGGCTGTGGGGAGTTTCGGATGTGACAGTTGATAACTGTTAGCAGTTGGAGTGGAGAAGGGGTACAGACTTTATATGTGCTGCTTGTTCAGAGCAATGGAAGGAGAGATAAAAATTGAAAAGTCATGGAAGGAAGGAAGTGGTGTGAGAGCAAAAGGGTAAAGGCCTGAAAGGAGAGGAAGTTGAGGGAGAGCAGGAGGTGAAAGATGGCAACTGACTACAAAGGCAAAACAGTTCAGGCCTGTGGAGAGTAGAGAGGCCTGAAGAGAAGAAGGAACTGTTAGAAGGGAAAAAGGGAAAGACTTCAAAGGAAGTATAGGTCTGTAGTGAAGGAAAGACAAAGGGAAGGGGACAAAAAGGCTTGCCCTTTGATGTTTGGAGCTTTGGATATCATAACCTTGGGGGTTGGTGGTTTGGAGAACATTTATCATATTAAATGTGTCTCGATGGATTCTCTTGAACAATAGAGGCCCGAAGTTTTGGAGACCCCCACAAAGATTAATCCATTTGGATGGCATCAGGCCTTGGCCCCAGGGGAAAATCCCCATAGGTGAGAGCGTCAGCCTTCAGGGCCTCGAGGGTTTATCTCCAGAGGACCAACATGGACAAAAGTCATGTAGGTACCTCTAGGGCTGCATCTGGGCAAGCTTCCCAGCATGTTTTTGGGACCCCTCTAGAGGTCATTTGTGGCTTTCTTGGGAAGCCATCTGGGAACTCCTTAAGAGGTCATGTGAGGCTTCCTTTGGAAGCCATCTGGAATCTCCTTGAGAGGTCATGTAGTGCTTCCTTGGGAAGCCATCTGGAACTTCATCAAGAATTCATCTGCAACTTCTATGAGAAGCTATCTGAGACCTACCCTGGAGGTCATCTTGGGCGTTCTCCAGTGTCCATCTTGGACTTTCTCCAGAGGTCATCTGGGGCTTCCTCAGGGGGCCACCTGAGACCTATTCAAAAGTAGTCATTGGGGATTCCTTAAGAGGCAATTTAGTATGACCTCCTGAGGTCATGTGGGGCTTCTTTGGGAGGTTATCTCGGGTAACCTTGATGAAAAATCTGTCTTCAGACATCATCTGGGAGGAAGGTATATAGGACCTTCTCTGGAGGTCATCTGTCACTTTCTCAAGAGGGTTATCTGGAACCTTCTCGGAGTTCATATATGGCCTCCTTGAGTGGCCTTCTGGGAGCTACTCAAGAGGTAACCTCAGCATCATTGAGAGGACATGTGGGGCCCCCTTTGGAGGTTATCTGACACTTCCTTGGGAAGCCATTTGGAACCTCCATGAGAGGTCATCTAGGGCCTCCTAGGGAGGATATATGTGACATCCTCCAGAAGTCATCAGCATCCTCAAGAGGCAATCTGGGATGTTCTCTCTGTCATCTGGGATCTCTGTAGAGGTCAAAATTGAGTGGTGTGGGACATGTGGGTTAAGTGTCTGTGGCTCTTGGTCTTTGTGTGTATGCTGATAGTTTTATCTGTGTCCTGTATGCAACTCTGTTTACTCCTTTTCTCAGGATGGGAGAATAGGCCTAAAGTTGTCATATCCAAAAAATATTCTCCCCCATGGTTACAGAATCCTTCAGAGGAAGATGCACTGATGAACTCTCTCTCCTATTCTTTGCCATCAGCACCTCTAATCTAAAGTCCTCCCATACCAAAAGTGGTTACTTTTACCAGCCTGAGGTGGTACAGTGTGGTATGTTGCCCTTATTACCCTTGAGACAGGAACATGGAAGAGATGGTGGGTAGGCCCCCTTTCTAATATATGTTCCCTTTACAACTAGTGATCTGTATAACTGGAAACAGCAAAACCCATCCTTATCAGATAAAATAAAACCAGGGGCTCATTACCTCATTAGAGGCAGTAATTTTCACACATAAGCACATCTGGGATGAGTGTCAGCAAATTTTACAGGTGTGTTTCACCTGGTAGAAAAGAGTGAATCTTGCTCAGTGACTTAAAGGTGGTCCTTGGAACACACAGTAGCCGCACTATTGAACCAGACCATGGGGAACAACTCTTTCCCGAGATTTACTCAAGCTGAGTCTAACAGCGATCAAGGTATGGAGGTGCTTACCAATTATTGCCAGGTTCGGTTAGCAGGGATACCACAATGGCTAGAAAGCCGAGTCATCAATCTAAATTGAGTGAGATGGGACAGTTTCCCAGTGAGTACTCTAATGCTTTTCTGGAACTTCTCTCAGAAGCCTATAGGACCTATAGGCCTATAGATCTTGAAGCCCTGGAGAATCAAAAATCCCTATACATGGCCTTTGTTATCCAGTCAGGCACAGATATTAGAAGAAAGCTTCAAAAGTTACAAGGTTTTGAGGGAAAGGTGTATTCTAAGTTGGAAATGGTTGCCCAGTGGGTGTTTGATAACAGAGATAACTTGGAAAAAAAGAGTCTAAGAAGGGAGTTTGAATTTTGGTAGGATGACCAGTATAGGGATCAAGAAACCTTTGGCAAGGACAGTAAACTTCATTTGAAAATGGCAGTAGGGAACCTCTAGGATTAAACCAGTGTTTTTATCGCAAGTAAAATGGACATTGGGAAAAGATATGTCCAAGGAGGAGAAAGACAGAAAATGACAAGTAAATAATCACATTAACCACCTGGAAAATGTGTTCATATCTCTGGAGAAACATGCAAAGGAGCTTGGGGCCCCAAATTCCAACTGTGTTCAATTTAAAAAGCAGCCCTCTGAACTTAAGAATAAATGTGGTAAGGAAAAAAATCACCCACTTCTAACTCAAAACACAGGCTTATAAAAGACTGAATCTCCTATAGGTGCCAGTCAAAACCCACCAAGAGGTTAAAAAAAAAACATAGAGCACACAGGAGAAAACAGAATTATTTTACATGAAGAAAAGATTTGAAAATATAAATTAGGAACTTGTTCGAGTCAAAAATGAGAAGAAAATCCTCAAAAGGAACCTAGAAAACACTCAGAATCAAATGAAATTCAAATACATTAGCCTGGGTGAGCATGAGGCAAATTAGGGGACTACAGGTCAGAGGCCAACAGAAGCACAGGACAGCAATGTTGCCATCCTTGCTAACCACAAGTGAGGCCAAGGAAACATCTTGATGCTGCATTAAGAAATCATAGCCATGAAAAAGGAGCTGGACCTGATACAAGAATGTATTAGGGTGAAGTACATGTTGATTATAAGCTTCGAAGAGTGTCACCAGAAATTCAAGGCAACAGAGAAAGAAGGAAAGAGTAGTTAGCAGAGAAGACGGGGAAGTGCTGTGTCATAGAAGATCAGGCCAAGAAAAATGAACAGGAAAATATCAGGCTGAAGAAAGAGATTGTTACTCTTCAAAAAGAGTTAAAGAGCCACATGCTCTGATAGAGAATGCCGGGAAAGGGAAAGAGCATTGGGAAGAAAAACAGAAAAGCTAAACAAACAGTTGAAAGATCTGTCACAAAATTACACTGAAGTGGAAAACCAGAAAGAGAAAACACTAGAGTAAAAGGCCAAAAAGACTGCTGAGACCTTCACCTTAAATATAATGCAGAAGCATCGAGTCCCAATGGAACAGATGGAGGTGGGAAAAAATACCTCTCAATAGCACCTTTGTGAACTTAAGGGAGGAGTTGAAGAGCAAGAAAAGGTCTGTGAGAAGGAGCAGAAGTTGGCCAGTCAAAGGAACTCTCTTGTGACCCTGTCAAATTACTTGCAGGTTAAGGAGCACATTGAGAAGGAGAGTAAGATCATGAAAACAAGTTTGAGAGAAAAGGAGCAGAATAACATAGAAGAAGTCTCCAACATTCAGAGTACTATACAGGAGTTAAACTAGAGACCCTAAGATACAGTGAAACATCTGAGCTGATCAGGTAGCTTGGGAGACCACTCTAAAACCAGTGTTTTCTCTAGAGCTACTCGTCGTTAAGATTAAAGGAAGAAGCAAAAACAGTAATAAGTAATAAGTGTGCAAATGTGGACACTGAACTTGTGAAAAATGCATACAGGCTCAAGCTTTCTGTCAGTTTACATGTAGATATTTGCATCCTGGTAAATTGCCCTAGGCCACTGCCTATAACTGTTCGAAAACTAGTGGGGCCTCAGCTTGACAATTCTTTGTAATGTGTTTAGGTAATTTCCAACGGGTAAATGCTGAAAAGCTGGAATTTAGGGAAACAATTCATATGTGAGGAACCTCAGATGATGATTTTGGGAAAGTGGGCTTCACCGAGGTAAAGCCTAGAAAGTATGGTTATTGGTATCTGTTACTAATTGTGGACACTTTTTCAGGCTGAGCTGAGGCATGCGATAATTTCTTGATTTGGCTTACCTTCACCTATGGGGTCCAAAGATGCCCCTTCATTCAGGGCCCAAGTTCTCAATTATTAACTAACACCCTAGGAATAAATTGGAAGTTATAATACATTTATAGATCTGAGAGTTCAGGGGACTAGAAAGAATGTATATGAACTTAAAGGAAACATTAACTAAATTAAATACAGAGATTGGCCATGTCTAGGTAAGCCTCCTGAACTTTGTTCTCCTTCAAGCTATATGTAGCCCTTATGTTAAAGGATTTAATCCCTTTGAAATACTTTAGGGTAGATCACCCCCTTTGGTTGCTAAACTTGGAAAGGCTATATTAACAGAAATGTCTAACTACAATCTGCAGGCTTTACAACATATTCTTTTATGTATCTAACGTCCAGAGGTTGCCTAAGAAAAACTCCACCTGAAGGGGAGGGCTCTGTTGGGATGACAGAGGACACCTAGTGGAGGAACTGGAATAGGTGGGGAGATGGCAAACAGACCACTCACACACAAGAGGAGTGAATGGTGAGTGCGATTTAATGCAGAGGATAACAAGCTTTTATACCAAAAGTCTCCATGAGAAAGGGCAAAAGGTTACACAATCTTGCTGCAAGGCTTCGTTCTTGGGTGGTCACCAGCTGTTCCCCTGATCTTGTTTTTTGGATGACGAGTTATGACGATAGGCACTTGTTTTCAGCTTTACCTCTATTTTTAAGAAATACAATTGGTTTTGATGTTTATCACCTATTAACCATTAACCAGAGCATATGGGCAAGATGCTGAAGAGAAAGCCATGAACTCTAGTACTTTATTATTACTTTTGTTTAGTTTTGTACTTTTTGCCTTTTAAATCTTTTCTAAGCAATTGTGCTTCTTTGCCATTCTTTAGAGGGTCCACAATTTGTGGCCAAAAATCATGATATTCAGTATACTTAGTTAAATCTGGCCATATATCAAATTTACGCTAATAGTGATTTTTCTGTAACCCTTTCACATAATCGTTACTCTTTTCTATAGAGGCCTTAACTGTCTACTAAGATCTTTCTTGTTCCTTCTTTAATAGTAAGCACCAAAGAGGCCTAGATCTAGCAAGTCTCTCAGTGAATGAAAGAAAGTAATAGGAAGTTCTTTCTCCTAAGTAGTTTTCCCAACAATTGCCATCCTTATCATACACACCTGTAAAAGGTTATGGATCTGGGAGAAGTCTTTGGGGTCCTCTAGATAATGGAGGATCCCACCATTTTCCTCTGATAAGCCATTGCCACCTTTCATCTACCAACCTTTTAGGAATCTTATTTAGCTTTTGGTCTAAATATCCCTCTACATCTTTCATATCTACAGGATATCTATATGAGTTTATTGTATATGCTTTAAGATTAAAGGAAATTCTCCAGTAGCCATACACTCTTTCTGCTCTAGCCGTGCCTACAGCTTCTTGTAAATCTCTTATAAACTATTCCTTCTGCTGAAGTGACGTCATGAAACCCCCAATATTTTAATATTTACTTACGACTTGTCTACTAGTCTCCATAAGAGGGGCTTTCAGGGTAGCACTTAACTCTGGTGAGTTAGTCATATTCTCAGGACACTCATCAGATGTTGGAGTCGTCAACACTTTTAAGAAAGAGCCTTGAATAAGGGAAGGTTGAGCATGAGTAAGTACAACAAGAAGCAGGAACAGTAAAAGATTAATGGGCACTCCTATACAGCAAAGAAAAAAAAACAGCAACACATCTTTCCCAGGGGCTTGCCAGCCTTTTCCATGAGGTAGGACTCTTTGAAGCCCCATTCTCAGATCTGAAAGCAGGTTTCCCATGCTAAGCAGACTCCACCGGAGTAGGCGTGGCAGGGGTCAAGATGGTGATAGAAAAGCAGGGAAACACCACAGCTCTCTCTAACCAAATACAGATTTCAATGCTCTGTTTCTCCAAGTGACCCACCAGAAAAAGGGCGATTACTCAGAGAGCTACAGGAAGTGAAAAAAGAAAAGGGAAAAACTTACACAGACATTAAAGTGGGAAGACCCTTCCCAAACCCCTTGTTGTTGAAGGGGCTCCACATTGAGCAGCTTAAATTGCAGGGCTTCTTACCAGGCTGCTTAAGTGGCCCGGCTCTGGATCTTCAGAGGACCACACACTTGCAAGCATCCAAAGGCTCCCAGAAGACTCCCAAGAGCCAGTGCCAACCAAGAGAATACAAATAGAAATCTCAGAAGGCAGAGCCAGCACAAATAATCCCCTCACCCTCCCTGGCACAGCGCCTCTGCCTGGCTGGTGCAATCAGTCCAACCCAGTCAGGAGCAGCAGTAGCTGTCAGCAGTGGCAAACGACCCTAGACTCACAGCATGGCACCTCTGTCCTGCTGGTGTAAACATCCTAGCCTAATCTGGAGCAGCAGTGGCAGCTGGCAGTGGCAGCAAACCACCCAGACTCTGGGCACAATGCCTCTTGGCACTAGCCACAGGAACATCCCAGACCAGCCCAGGGAGGCAGTGGTGGCTGGGGCGGGGACAATTGCATTGAACAACTCCAGACCCGTGGCAGTTTGTGCCTCTCCATACTGGCCCGCATCAGCAGCCCAGCCTAGCCCGAGGCAGCAGCAGTGGTTAACACCTGACTCATGCTGTGGTGCCTTCCTGCAGTGGCAGCAGCTGGGGCAGTGGCAACAGCTGCGGCAGCAGCTTTGGCGGCAGCAGCAGCGGCATCGACAGGAGCAGCGAATGACTCTGGACCCTTAGTGGGGTTCAGCACCTCTCCAAACTGGCTTGTATAAGAAGTCCAGTCCAGCCCATGATGGCAAAGGTAGTGAACATCCCGACTTGAGTCAGGGTGTGGTGCTGAACAACCCCAGAAAAGCCTCATAAACTTTCCTGCCTGGGCTGGCTTTGAACCTGAATACACAGATCTGAGCCTCCTGAGTAGCTAGGATTACAGGCATTCACACAAGCAGGGTCTTTTTCTTTCCAACCCCCTAACTCTTTCTAAAATAGATAATTTCTTAGTTCATACAAGGAATTTAGGAAAATACAAGAGGATTGACATAATATCCTGTATTCTATCTGACCATAGTGGAATCAAAGTAGTTCTCAATAACAAGGCATAAAGTAGAAAAATCTTAAACACTTGGACATTAAACAGCACTCTATTGAACAATACATGGGTCACAGAAGAAAATAAAGAAGAAATTTAAAAGTTCCTACAATTCAATGACAATGAAGATACATCAGAAAGAAACCTATGGGACACAGCAAAAGCAGTCCTGAGGGGCAAATTTATTGTTCTCCGTGTGCACATCAAGAAAACATAGACCAATTAACCAATCTTATGATGCAAATAAAACTGCTAGAGAAACAAGAAAAAATTGAACCTAAAGTTGTTAGACAGAAAGAGATAACCGAAATAAGAGCTGAAATCAATGAGAGACTAAGAAAATTATAAGTAAAATTAATAAAACAAAAAGCTGTTTTTTAAAAAAAATCAATAAAACTGATGGACCACTGGCAAAAGCAACAAAATAGGAGAGGAGCCCCAAATCAATAATATCAGAGATGCCACAGGGAAAATTACAACAAACATACATGACATCCAAACAATCATAAAGAAATAATTCCAGACTCTACTCACAAAGGAAGGAAAACCTAGCAGAGACAGATGAATTTTTACAAAAATACAAATTTTTATTTCCCCCTTTCCTTTTCAGCCATGCTTCTCCACCATGTATGGTGGGGGCAGAAGTTCAGTACATAAACTTCTTTTCCTGCCTGAATAGCATGTGGTGTTCTCTTCATAAGCTATCTAATGAAACCTACCTATTTAACATACCTTACATATGGAGCTCTGTCTAGGATGGGGTTTTTGAGTTGGAAATGTTAGAATTTCCTAACCACCCTTTTTTCTGCAAACCAAACTGCCTTGAGACACCATATGAGACTTTTCACCAATACCATTGCTGGCTTTGACATCCACGACCTCACCACTTCTCTACTCTGGTGAGTGAAACTAGTCTCTATGGTTCTCTGTTTCTCAATCTCTGTTCAGATGTGGTGCCATGTTATAGAGCTCCTTTGGCCTTTAGCCGAAAGGCTTGTCACTCTGGATCCGAGGATGCTTGGTTTGGGGGCTTGGACATTTCTCTCTAGAGGGTTCTGGGGGAAGTCGGGACGCCACTTCTTCCTGGTCAGCTTTCCTTCATTCACCAGACTGATTGTCCTACACATATATTAGGGTGCTGCGAGCCATGCCTGAGCAGTGAAACCCCTCTGAAATGCTTCCTGCACTCCCTGGATAGACGGGATACCTAATATTTTTATGCTGCTGTCAGATTTAGACAATTTTTGCCTCTGCAATGGTACATGGTTGAAGTCTGTTTACTTTCAGGCTCACTTTGCTCTCTGCCATTCATGTCCAACTTTCCATATCTCTCCCTTTCTTTTCTACAACTTTTTGGATTGTGCCCTGAAGAATGCTACACGGGCTGGGTCCTGGGGAGCCCCTCTAATTCCCTCTCAAAGGCTAGCCAAACTAGGCTTGATGTTTTGTTACGATTTTCTTTGCATTTTTTCAGAAATTCGCCATCTTGAGTTTGCCATCTTGGCCACATGGTGGGTTAAGGGTTTGGCCCCATCCAACCTGTATCCTTCCACCAAGCTTACTTCTCCATTCATCTATTTGTAATGTGCCTTGCTAACAAGTTGCTCTTTTCACAGACCCTGGTAACTGATGCCCAACCATCTGATGTGATTTGTTAGCAGAGATATCTAAATATTTTTGTCAAAAATTTTAAGATTTGACTTTTGCCTTTTTTGTTTTGTGTTGTGTAGTTTGGTACTGACTACTGATTCTAAAATATTGGGTATATCTGTGCTAAGATTCTCACGTCTAACGAGTTTTGTCATTGCAGATTATTTGGTCAATTTTTGATAAGGACCAGGTAAGCGCCACATATTCTATTTGATCTCCTTGTTGCTTTAATTGGAAATAACAAAGGGCTTTTGTGGCAAAGATTGCAGTTCAAAGCCAGCCAAGGGCAAAAAATCCCTCAGACTCCATCACCCAACTAACTTGCAAAGACAGGCTGGAAGCATGGCTCGAGCCTCTTATCTCTAACCTGCAAACACTGGAAGAGGTACTATAACTCAAAGTGGTAGTGTTCTAGCCTTGAGCAGAAGTGCTCTGGGACAGTGTCCAGGCCTTAAGTACAAACCTCCTTGAGTACCAACTGGGACGAACTATTCCAGCAATGAGAACCTAGACTCGGCTGGTCTGGGAACAAGGGAACATAGAGAGGAGTAAGAGGAGATGATAGCACATCAGCCACTTTGTGCCTGCCCTTTCAAAATAAACCAGAGCCAGGAGATCAATAGAAGTAACAAGGCTGCCCATCTAATGTTCATTGCTGTCTAACTTTCAATTGGACAGGAATTTATATTCTTGTCTTTGTCACTTGTCTTCTCTACCTAGTCGCCAGATGTCAGAAGTAGCTAGGGGCATTTCTACCAACATTTTCAGCCCCAAGTCCTTCCTCTTGTCATTTATTTGCTCTCTAGTACTTTTTTCAGTCACTCAATGCCTAATGAGACTTCTCCACACTTCATCCAAGAGTCCAGATTTCATCTAAGGACTCAATGACCAAGTGACATCTGTTGCCTGCTTCCTTTGCCCAGAGGGGAGCACATCTCAGCCTTTTACCCCTACTGTTGACAGCCTTTGCAAACAAGAAGTAGCCAGAGAGAATGTTCGTCCTTTTTCATAATTATCAAAAGGCTGGAATATCAGGTCTGAACAGGGACACCTTCTTCCCTCTTGGCTAAATTTCTGCCCAGCATCTGTTACATAGGTAACTGGCAGACCTGGACGTCACATCCTGGGCCACCACTGGTCACATGCCTCCCATCTGACCTTAGGAGGGTCCAAGACCCTGAGGTCACATCCAGTGTGGCCGCACCTTTCCCCCACCTAGCCACACCTCTTCCTGTCCCTGGCCTGGATAAGTCTTGGCCCAGAGGTGGGTCGCCCCCCTTCCTTTTCAGCCATGCTTCTGCACCATGCATGGTGGGGGCGGCAATTCAGTAAAGAAACTTCTTTTCCTGCCTGAAAAAAAAAGAAATACAAATTGCCCAAACAGAACCAATAAGAAATAAATCAATAAAATGTCAATAACCTACAATGAGATAGTAGAAGTAATCAGAAATCTTCCAACAGGAAAATCCCAGGACCTAATGGATTCACTACACAATTCTATAAGACCTTTAACGAGGAACTAATACCCAAACTCCTCAAGATCATCAGAGAAATAGAAACAGAGGGAGTAATCTTAGACTCATTCTGTGAAGCCAATATCATATTCATCCCAAAGCAAGGCAAAGACACCCAAAAAAAGAACTACACACCATCCTCTTTGATTAAGACAGATGCAAAGCTCCTCGATAAAATTGTAGCCAACAGAATAAAGAAACATATGAAAAAATCATGCATTATGACTAAGTAGGCTTCATTGCAGAGATGCAGATATGGTTTAACATGTAAGTCAATAAATGTAATCCATCACACCAAAGGATCCAAGGTCAAGAACCAGATGATTATCCCCATTGATGCAGAAAGGGTTTTTAACATTCATTCATGTTAAAAGCTCTGGAAAAAAATAGGAATAGAAGGAATATTTCATAAGACAATAAAGGCCTTACATGGCAGATCAAAGGCCAATATTATACTTAATGGGGAAAAACTATAAGCAATTCCCTTAAAAACAGGAGCAAAGCAAGGATGCCCACTCTCTCCACTCCTCTTCAATATAGTTCTGGAATTCTCAGCCAGAGCAATAAGGCAAGAAAAATACATTAAAAAAATCCACATGTGAGAGGGAAAAGATCGAGCCACATAGGAGAGGAAGAAGTTCAACTACCTCTTTTTGCAGGTGGCATTATTTTATAAATTCACGATCCCTAAAGCTCCATCCCCAAACTCATACAGCTTATAAACCAATTTTGGCAAAGTAGCAGGATACAAAATTAACCCACAAAAATCAGTCACCTTTCTACACAGCAACAATGTCCAAGCAGAAACGGAAATCAAAGAAATAACCCCATTCACAATAACTTCAAAAAAAAAGTACCTAGGAATTAACCTAACCAAAGATTCAAAGGGTCTATTTCATGAAAACTATAAAAGCCTAAAGAAAGGAATCTTACAGGATACCAGGAAATGGAAAGACTTCCCATGGTCCTGGATAGGCAGAATTAATATGGTGAAAATAGCTAATCTGCCAAAATTAATAAACACATTCAATGCAATTCCCATTAAAATTCCAATGACCTACTTTACTGAAATAGAGAAAATAGTCCAAAAGTTCATATGGAACAACAAAGGACATAGCATAACCAAAACAATTTTAGGCAAAAGAAAGAATACAGGGTGGATTATGATAGAGGACTTCAAGCTCTACTATAGAGCCATAATAACAAAGACACCTTGGTACTGGCACAAAAGGAGACCTGAAAATCAATGAGACAGGTTAGAGGACCCAGAAATATAGCTGCATATGTACAGCCAGTTGATATTTGACAAAGGAACCAAAGACATACGGTGGAAGAAGCATAACCTCTTCAACTACCGGTGTTGGGAAAACTGGCCACATGCAGAAAACTAAAAATGGACCCTAGTCTTTCACCATGTACTAACACCAACTCAAAATGGATTAAAGACCTTAACATCAAGCTTGAAACTCTGAAACTACTGCAAGACCAAGGGTGAGAGACACATGACCTTATAGGCACAGGCAGGAACTTCCAGAACAGATGCCCAGGGTCACAACAAATTGGAGAATGACTCGATAAATGGAACTACCTTAAAATAAAAAGTTTCTACACAGATAAAAAGTAGCAACTAACTAGAAAGAAAGCCAAATAATTGGGGAAAATGTTTACCAGCAATATATCAGACAAGGGTCTAATATCTATTATATATGGTGAACTCAAGAAACTAACCTTTCACAAACCTAACAAACCAATCTTGAAATTGTCAAGGGAGCTAAAGAGAGACTTCTCAGAAGAAGAGATAAAAGCGGCAAAGTAACACATGAAGAAATGTTCTTCATCCCTGACTGTAAAGCAAATGCAAATAAAAACAACTCTGAGTTACCACCTTACCCCAGTCAGAAGAGCCCACATTCTAAATTCAGGCAATGACAAATGCTGGAAGGGATGTAAAGAAAGAGAAACAATACTGCAGTACTGGTGGAAATGTATACTAATATAACCACTTTGGAAAGCACTCTGGAGGTACCTCAGAAAGCTAAATATCGACCTCTCCTATGAACTGGCCATACCACTCCTAGACATCTACTCTGAACAAGAGAACTACTTTACAAAGACACACACACCTCTATGATTATTGCAGCACTGTTCACAATAGCCAAGATTTGGAAACAACCCAGATGAAACACTACTGAAAAGTGGATCCCAAAAATGTGGGACCTATATACAATGGAATAATATGCAGCCATTAGAAAGGACAAAATGATGGCATTTGCAGGGAAATGGATGGAACTAGACCAAATTATTTGAGTGAGGTAAGCAAAGAACAAAGAGACAAACGGCACATGGTCTACCTGATACATGGATGCTAAGGCCAAAATGCAAGAAGGTATGACAGAGTAAACAGGACTCGAGAAACAAAGGACAGCCACTCATTTTGTTGTATCACCATTAATGACTCCATGTTATTGACCATGTAGATGATAGAAATATGCACACAATGGAAGGAGCCAGGAGGAGGAACAGAATAAGTGGGAAATGGAACAACATACAACAAAGGGGCCCAGCAGTTGCACTGGACATAGAAAAATATCTAAGCAACCCAAACACAGTTAAAGGAAGGGAGGAATAAGAGGGAAAGAGGGAACAGCCCACACTAAGCAAGAGGAAAAAATGTAAACATCACCTGAGGGGGGAAAATAATTTGGATTGTCAAAGCTCATAGAATTAACAAACTTTAGACCATAATAACAATAACTTGCCTTGTCAAGGTTAAAATGTGTTTGTGACTTTACGCATCACAATTCCACAGTACTGTGAAATATGTGAAATATATGTAATCACCTATCTCAAATTTTACAAAAAAGTGTGAGAAGGGAAAGGTTACGAGGGATGGGTGACAATGTTGTCAGACACCTTGCATTCATGTACAGTTTTGTAGAATGGGAACTTCTCTGTACAACTACTTAAAGATAATAATAATAAAAATTGTTTAAAAATAAATAACCAATAGGATGACAATAAAAATGTTCAAATATAAAATAAGAAATTAAATCCAGTTGGAAGGAAAATTTCTTTGGGGGGAGTAATGTAGTTTATTCTATAGCAAGTCTCACTTCAGAAATAAATTCAAAAGCTAGGCCTCAAGTAAGTGAAATAAACTAAGAAGTAGAGTTTAAAAAAGAAACTCTACCCATTCTTTCTTGCCTGGACAGCTGGTGTGGGTAAAAATGTATCATCCTCCTAAACTGGAACCGAAGTAGCAAGGACCTTACTTGGTGGTGCTAATTTCACTGTTGGCTATTAAATTAGTAGGAAAACAATATTAGATCATCAGTCTCAAGTGAAAATGGCAGTGAACCAATATACAGAGAAGGCTGCAAGATTGACTCTTCAGAGAC
Organism: Dipodomys merriami; assembly: GCF_024711535.1. Classification (NCBI taxonomy): domain Eukaryota; kingdom Metazoa; phylum Chordata; class Mammalia; order Rodentia; family Heteromyidae; genus Dipodomys; species Dipodomys merriami. The sequence goes on from NW_027206387.1 coordinate 274,916, forward strand.
ACTCAGAGGATTCCTTAAGCATAAGGCTTACTAAGTGTTAATTAGTGCTAACTAGTGTGTTTCTATAATTTACTTGCTTTCTATTGTTTACATTTTAAGCCTGTTCGTTGGGAGGAGAGAAGGGAATTTTTAGGATTTGGTAAGAAGGAATCAGGATTTGAATGGACATGAAAACCAGTGGGGGATGTGTAAAGCAGTGAGGCCCAAATAATCAGCAGGGCCCACTAATCAATGTGGTCACATGACATGGCCCACTGGAGTGCATGGGGCATGCCACCAAAGGGGACAGGGCATGCTGCTGAAGGGGGGTAGTGTGTTGTCCTCACATGACGAGCTGTGAAGAATTGATTGGGTAATGGGCAGTTTGTGAAGTGATGGTTGAAAACTGTTAGGCAGGAGACGCACTGGAGTGATGGAGGGGTTCAACTTATATATAGGCTGAATGGTCAGAGCAATGGAATTGGAGAAAATCAAGGCAAGACCTGGAAGGAAGGAAGTGGTGTGACAGTAGGAAGGGAAAGACCTTGGAGGAATTTGTGGGAGAGCAGGAGGGGAAGGATATCAATTGGCCACCAGGCCAGAGAATTGTAAGCCTGTGGATAGTCTTAATGAGAAGAAGGAAGTGATGAAATGGAAAAAGGGAAATGAAGTAAAGATCTATAAAGAAGGAGGGAGTAAGGGAAAAGCATTACCTATTGAAGTTTGGGGCTTTGGAGATTTGGGGGTTGGTGGTTTGCAGACCAATTAACTATGTGCGGGGCTGCCCATTGGAGGTCTGAGATTTGGTGGTTGGAGCTGGCTTGCCACTGAGTGCACAGCCCAGAACAAGGTAAACGCATGCTCATTTCTAGTGTAAATAAAGTTATCTTCAATGTGTCTCATTGGATTTTCTTGTGCTTTATGCATCATAAGTATACGAGTTCAAAAGTTAATAATCTCAAAGGCCACAAATTTTGTAAAATGTTATGTCATAATAGGTTTACATAACCCAAGGAACAGTGATGTTACAAGGGCAATATGAGGTCACAATATCAAGTCATAATAATATTTTGATGTCATAATTAGTTGGTGATGCCATAACAGTTATGAGGTCACAATAGGTATATGATGTCACAATGGCATGCTGGACTTCAATTTTCATTAACTCCCATTTAGAATATGAATTCAGAATGGGATTGTGAGATATACAAAGTCATGCATTGGCCCAAACGTGGTGAACTCCTACCAGGTATGTGATGTCAAAATGTGACACAATAATCATTTCTTATATCACATGTCACACCTGAAATATGAAGTCAAAAACATTATGAGATCACAAAAGGCCTATGTATATCACAAGGGCATCATGTCAAAGTTATGAGGAGAGGACCAGTCAATGATGTCAGACGTGATCCTTCCTCCAAGGTTTTGTAATATTATAATGGTATAACTGATCTCAATTTTTAGACCACAATGATTATATGGGTAAACAACTGAACTTTGATATCACAAAGGCCATATGCTTTTTCAAAGGTGCTAAGAAGTCATAACCGATTGAAATGTCAAATGTGAATGTGATGTCACAATGGCATGTGTTGATGCAATAGGTTTTTGTTATGGTGGTAATGAGGTCACCCATGGAATAGTGATGTCACTACGAGTTTGTAATATTACAATCACATGTTAGATTTCAATTGCTACTAGTTTACAATGAGGATAAGACTTCAAGGAAGGAGCTAGAAGACCTAAAGCCCATGAATTTTCTAACATATGATAATAGGTTTTTGAAAACAGAATGGCACAGTTATATCACAATGTCAATGTGATGTCACAATATTATGTCAAAATAATGTGTAAGTGAGTTCGGAGGAAGATGGCGGAGGAGAAGCTGGAAGCTAAACAAGCTCTTGCATAGAAAGCAGTTTTAGTGTTCCACTGAACGGTCATAGGCTAGAGAATCACATGAAGTGTGCCATCACAGTACAGAGCTTTTGGCCAGAGAGGGAAAAGCCAGGCATGGAGACAGATCTGAGCACTTGCAGTTGCTGCGGCTACAGCAGATGTGGTGGCAGCAGCGGTAGCTGTAGCCACCATACCTACAATGGAGAGAGTACAGGACAAAGGTGACAGACACAGCGGACAAATGGATTCTACTCAACACCAGCAAGAACTGACAAGGAGCAGATATCTTCATCCTGCAGATTGCAAACCAAAGATGATGCAGGAACCAAACTCTGGCTTGAGTAGAACCCTGACATCCACACTCCTTCTCAGGGAGCAGAGGAGGGAAGGCCGCCCCTCCCTGCCACAACCACCAGAGATTGCCATCTTTGATACTGACAAAGGCCCAACTGAGCAGCTAGCTCCAACTCATGCCTTGGAAGAAAACAAAAGAGTTATTTTGCAGTTATTTTGACCCTCCAGGCTCAGTTCCACCCAGGGGAACGTCACCACGCACAGGCAGAGAAAATCTGCCCCCAGAAGAGTGACTTTCTTCACTCTGTAAACAGAGCCAGAGTCTGCCCCTCCCTACAGAAGTCTAGACAATTAATTGAAATTCAGTAAACATAAACCCTGAGATTGGCTCTAAGCAGGGCTCTGTGAGTGTCTCAGGGAAAAGCTACTGTTTGCTGAAAGGCCTCAACACTACCCAGAACCTAGCCTCATCACAGCATCTCCAAACTAGAGGAAACAGCCATCTCCCTCTTTTGTGATACTCCAAGCAGTTCTCCCTCTCACTGAACTAGTCTTAGAGGAGGATCACAAAATCCTGGGTAACACATAGCATTTTCTGCCTGCCCAAACAAACTGACTTAAGAAACCAATCAAGCCATAGGAAAACCAACCACAAGCAGACCAGAGATTCCACCAAGAGACTGGCTATGGACACAGGGGATACAGGGTCTTCCATTTTGCCCCCCCCAAAAAAAAGACAAAAAAAGAACTCTTTTTTGAAACTTTTTAATAATTTTAATTTTTAAAGTGTTTTCTGTAAATCTTTTTCTCATAAGTTTTATTTTTGGTACATGTGTGTGTGTGTGTGTGTGTGTGTGTGTGTGTGTTTGTGTGTGTGTGTTTAATCTTTTTTGATCTTTTGGTCCTTTTTTATTGTTTTTATCTTTTTCTATTTCTTATTTTTGCATGACTTACATGCTGTTCTGCTCATCCCCAGATATATACCCGTTGTCAATTATTAGACCTTTTCCCCCATTGTGTACATAGTTAATCCAGAAATTTATCACTCAATTCACAACCTCTTAGGCTCAGCTTTTTAAAAGCACTATTATCTCTTTATACCTAAATAATTTTCAAGTAAATCATTTTAATTTTTTTTTATTTTTTTAGTTTTCATGTTTCCTTTCTATCCCTCCCCTCCTCCCAAGCTATCCTTTTCTTCTCTCAATATCATTTCTTTAAACTTACATATTTTAAGTGTTTCTCTTCTTAAATTTAAATTTTCTGTATTCCATTTGTTCTTTTTTTAAAACAATCTCTCTCCTATCATTCTGTCCAATTCATTTCCCTCTCAGAGATAAAGACTTGGTTAAATTTACTCTCCTTTTTACCTCTCCACATCCCTGTAGTCTTATTTTCCCCCACATTTCTCCCTAAAGCCAATAATTTCTGGTTTTCCATATCCATCTTTGCTGTTCTTAACACATTAACACATGGTTATTTGATGTTGAATAGATTGTATCTGTTGAACTAGATTGTATCTGCATTCATTTTGATTGTGCAACTACCGGACTATGTTTGATACTTACCTTAAAATATTTTTCTAACACAAAATTGGTGTTACTTTCATACCAAATGGGCAGAACAAGCCAGAAAAACACAAGAAAAATAGCAAGTCCAGGTATCTGAACTCCCACTCATGATAATCAGGTGAAAGAATAGTTAATGAATAATCCAGAGGAGAGTCCCCAAAAGTTCTACAATTACTACTGGTAAACATGGTGAATTAAATGATTCAAAACTTGCAAAGGACTCAGTGTGAGCATGATAGAGAGAAACAGGAAGAATACCAAAGATTTACACAGGAATCTGCGAGCATTAGGAAACTAATTAAAGATTAATACCGGAATTAGGTAAGCAGGTTGAGAACAGTCAAAGAGAAATATAGGAATTGGGTGAGCAGGCCGAGAAGAGTCATAGAGAATTAAAGGAATTGCATGAACGTGAGAAAGCTAATCAAAGAGTTTAAAAGGAATTGCAAGTGCAGGATGAAAATAGACAAAGATCAACACAGGCATTCCTGGAATCCATAAACAGACAGCTGAAACACTTCAGGGAGACCACAAAGGCAAAGCTGAATCAAGCACGACAGAAGAAATGGGAGTCCAAGGAAACCATAACCAATCAACTAAGTGATTTGAGAATAAACACTGAACACCAAATTATGGAAGTAAAGTTCACACAAGATCTAAATCAAAACTCCAACAAAGAATTTAAAGCTATCACAGCCGACCAATTAGAAGAAAAAGAAATAAAAAACAAAGTAGAAAGTCTTGATAGTAGGTTAGACAATGCAGAAGATTGAATTTCGGGGATTGAAGAAAGCCTAGATATTATAGAGATAGAACATACAACTATCCAAAACAAATCCAAGAAATATGGTAGATCTATTCAATATTTGGAAGACACCATCAGAAGGCCTAATCTGAGGATAATGGGTGTAGAGGAGCACCTAGAGACAGAAGTTAATGGTTTAGGAAATTTATTTAACAGAATCCTAGCAGAGAACTTCCCAAACATGCAAAAAGATAGGCCTATTCAGATACAAGAAGCTTTTAGAACCCCAAATTTGACCAGACCAGAACAGGACATCCAAATGTGACATTATAATGCGCACAGGATAAATTCAGACCAAGGAAAAGATCCTTAAGGCTGTCAAGGAGAAAAGATTAATCACCTATAAAGGGAAACCAATTAGAATCACCACACATTCCTCAGCAGAGTCAATTAAAGCAAGAATAGCCTGGAATGATGTATGCCATGACCTAAACACAAACAACTATCAACCAAGAAAATTGTACCCAGCTATACTCTCCTTCATAACCAAAGGTCAATAAAGACATTACATAGCAAAAAAAAATATATCTCCACCAAACCAGCCTTACAAAAGATACATAAAGATGTCCTACACATAGAAAATCAACAAGACTACAGTGAAGGCCAACAAATGGCATCCAAGTGAATAAAATTATAACTCAACACCAAAAGCCACAAAAGAAAGTCCTGTAACACATGCAGGTTGAATAACACACTGTTGAATCAACAGTGGGTCATGGAAGAGATTAGAAAGGAAATGCAAATATTCATGATATTCAACAAAAATAAACACACAAATTACCAGCTTCACTGGGACATAGCAAAGCAGTACTCAGAGGCAAGTTTATAGACCTGAGTTCCTACATCAATAAATTATAGAGAACTGAAACCAACAATTTAATAAGACATGTGAACCTCCTTGAAAAAGAGCAGCAAGATAAACCCCAATCCAGGAGATGGAAAGAAATAATTAAAATTAAATCAGAATCACACAAATTGGTATCCAATAAAATCATAGAATGAATCAAAAACAAATAGTTTTTTCTTCGAAAAAATTAAGAAAATTGACCCTTACCAAATCTTATCAGAAAAAGGAAGGAACACACACAAATAAATAAACCCAGAGATGAGAATGGAAACATCACCACAGAAATAACCAAGATTCAGAACATTTTTTTTAAATTTTATTTTATTTGAGAACATACTGTACAGAGGGGCTACAATTACATGGGCAGGATAATGCATACATTTCTTTATTGACCTTTGGTTATGATTAAGAACCTCATGGTTATCTCAATGGATGTAGGAAAAGCACTTGACAAGATCCAACACCCTTTTATGATGGATGAAGTCTCTGGAAAAGCTATCAATCCAGGTAATATGCCTCAATACAATAAAGGCTGAATATGACAAACCTACAGCCAGCATTATACTTAATGGTGAAAAACTAAAGTCATTTCCTCTAAACTCAGGAACAAGACAAGGATACCCACTCTCTCCACTTCTCCTCAACCTAGTATTAGAATGCCTAGCTACAGCAATAAGACAAGATGCAAACATAAATAGGATCCAAATAAGGAAAGAAGAAGTAAAACTCTCCCTCATTGCAGATGACATGATCTTGTATTTAAAGAATCCCTCGCACTCCACTCCCAAATTACTCATGCTGATTCAAAACTTTGACAGAGTAGCAGGGTATAAAATTAAATCTTAAAATCAATAGCTTTTCCGTATGTCAACATGAGAAAAGTGTGGGTAAAATCAGGAAAGCAACTCCATTCGTAATAGACCCCCCAAAAATAAAATACCTAGGAATTAACTTAATCAAAGAAGTAAATGATCTTTATAATGAAAACATTAAAAACCTGAAAAAGGAATTCAAAACAGACCTTAGAAAGTGCAAAAACCTCCCATGACCCTGGATTTGAAGGATCAACATTGTGAAAATGGCAATACTTCCCAAGGCTATGTACAAATTCAATGCGATACCTATCAATATTCCATCCTCATTCATCAAGGAAATAGAAGAGGCAATCCAAAATTTCATATGGAACAATAAAAGACCCCGAATAGCTAAAACAATTCTCAACAGAAAGAACAGTGCTCGAGAAATATCAATACCAAATTTCAAACTCTACTATAAAACCATAGTAATCAAAACAGCTTGGTCCTGGTATAAGAACAGACCTCAGGACCAATGGAATAGAACTGAAAACCCCCAAATGTACCAATGGACCTATAGCCACCTAAACTTCGATAAGGGAGCTAAAAAATAGAATGGAAAAAAGCCAGCCTCTGCAGTAAATGTTGCTGGTAAAACTGGTTAATCACTTGCAGAAAACTAAAGCTAGATCCTTCTCTATCACCCTGCACATGAAACAACTCCAAATTGATCAAAGGCCTCAGAGTCAAAAGATACACCCTGAAAACATTACTGTACAATATAGGAGATACAGTAGGTCTCCTTGGCACAGGCTGAAATTTTCTTAATAGAGACTCAGAAACACAACAAATAAAAGAAAGGTTGGACAAATGGGATTGCATGAAATTGCAGAGCTTCTGTGTGGCAAAGGGCAAAAGTAAGAAGATCAATAGAGAACCCACACATTGGAAAAAAGTCTTCTCTAGCCATACTATGGACAAGGGTCTCATATCTAAAATACACCTGGAACTCAAAAAATTAAATCCCCCAACAACAAATCCTCAAAGAAACAACTACCCAATAAAGAAGTGGGCTAAAGATTTATAGAAAAATTTCTCTGAAGAAGAAAGAAATATAGCCAATAGACAAATGAAGAAATGCTCCATCTCCTTAGCCATAAAAGAAATGCAAATTTAAATAACACTGAGATACTTCCTCACCCCAGTTAGAATGGCTATAGTCAAGAACTCTAATAACAACCGAAGCTGGAGGGGATGTTAATGGGACTGTAAATTTGTTCAAGCAGTTTGTAAAGTAGTATGGATGTTCCTCAAAAGACTCTACATAGAGCTCCCTGTTGGGCATTTACCCAAATGATCCCAAAGAAGAACATACTAAAGCTACCAGCACAATTATATTTATTGCAGCATTATTTATTTTTGGTGGGGGGTCCGGTGGGAGGGCCTGAATTCTGGGCCTGGGCGCAGTCCCTCAGCTCTTTAGCTCAAGGCTAGCGCTCTACCACTTGAGCAACAGCACCACTTCCGGTTTTTTTCTTTTTGCTTATGTGGTGCTGGGGAATCGAACCCAGGGCTTCATGCATGCGAGGCAAGTGCTCTACCACTGAGCCACCTTCCCCTCCCATATTGCAGCATTATTTACCATAGCTAAGATATGGAACCAACTCAGATGCCCCTCAGTAGATGAATGGATCAAGAAAATGTGATATATATACACAATGGAATTCTATGCCTACATCGGAAAGAATGGCATTGCCCCATTTGTTAGGAAATATAAAGCCTCGGAAAAAAATATATTAAGTGAAGTAATCCAGGCCCAAAGAAAATAGGTCCTATGTTTTCTATTATTTGAAATAACCATTATATGTCTGAGACAAACTGTAACTGTTAGACCTAAGTTGATGTTAGGCAAAATGAACCCCAAGATAAAGACTCATTTTTTTTCTTTTCTGCTATTGTTTCTAGCATATTTATAAGATGATTTTTTGTTGCTTTGTATGTCCATCCCCCACGGTATAACCCCTATTTTCACTGTATTTGATGTTGGTATAATTTGTGGGGGGCATGGGAAAAACAAATTCGGATACAGGTGGACCTATTGCAACAATGACATATACAAAGCATTATGTCAAAAACCAAAGTTTACAACTTTGGCATGGGGGGGGGGGGTGGATAGGCCCAGAAGGGGAGATGGGAAGGGATAGGAAGGGGAAACAAAGCAGGAGGCAACAATGTTGATAGGAAATGTACTAATTACCTGTTCATGTAATTGTAACCCCTCTGTATGTATTTTCATAATAAACATCATGAAATAATAAAGTAAAAATCCATGTCAATATTTTTTTTTTGGATCCGGTGGTGGGGCCTTAACTATGGGCATGGGCACTGTCCCTCAGCTCTTCAGCTCAAGGATAGCACTCTAACACTTGAGCCACAGCGCCAATTGTGGGTTTTTTTCTTTTTTTTGTGTGGGGTGCTGAGGAATCGAACGCAGGGCCTTATGCATGTAAGGCAAGCGCTCTACCACTGAGTCACCTTCCCAGCCCCAATGTCAATTTTTTTGTCGGTCATGAAGTTTGAACATGAAGTTTGAACTCTGGGCCTGGGCACTGTCCCTCAGTTCTTTTTTTTTTTTTTGGGGGGGGGGTCCAGTCGTGGGGCCTGAACTCTGGGCCTGGGCGCTGTCCCTCAGCTCTTCAGCTCAAGTCTAGCGCTCTACCACTTGAGCCACAGCGCCACTTCCAGCTTTTTTCTTTTTGCTTAATGTGGTGCTGAGGAATCGAACCCAGGTCCTCAGGCATGCAAGGCAAGCACTCTACCACTGAGCCACCTTCCCAGCCCCTGTCCCTCAGTTCTTAAGCTCAAGGATACCACTGTACCATTTGAGCCACAGTGCTATTTCTAGTTTTCAAGAGATACATTGGAGATAAGAGTCTCACAGACTTTTCTTCCCAAGCTGGCTTTGAACCACTATCCTCAGATCCCAGACTTTTGGGTAGCTAGGATTACAGGCATGAGCCACCACAGCCCAGATCCAAGAGAATTTTCGAAAAGCAAACTTATAGAAACTTCTGGCTTTTTCCAGTAAAGAATATTTTTTTCAGCATTAGTTTATAACTATGAGTTATTTTTAGATGTAATTGAATTTTTTACCAGAATCAAAGTTTTACTATTACTCAATATCTCACAAAAATCCAGTGTAATTGACTTTCCCAAAGTTAATTATTACATACTATATTATTCATTTTTATTATCACACTCTATATTACATATGGTGTGAAGTGAAAATAATTTGGACCATTTCACATAAATTAGTAGATGCTATTTTAGCATTTTATTCACATCTGTGATTTTAAATGAAGGAAAGATGATTTTCGAGTTAAAATGAATATGAATTTGCACTGTGTCTCAATTGAGCCAAAAATTCTGAGTTCATACAGACAAAATTATTTTCTTTTCACCAAAGACTTTGAAGTAATATTATTGGAAATAGTGAGGCAAGAGGAGGAAAAATTCAAATCATGTCAAGCAATGTCTCTGTTATTCTGCTACCCCCTCCACTATGAAGACCTGTCCATTCCCAGCTGTCAAAAAATGTCAAATGTCTCTCTTAGAATTGTATTCTGAAACATTCTAAATCACTGATTCTTTGTGTAATTTCTGTTATATGAAACAAAATATAGACACAAAACAATTGTAATAAAATGCACACATATGTTGAAGTCACCACAACTGGAAAAACAACCAACAAACTAGAACTCCCCCATGAACAAAAACATGTTGTGCACAGTTTGTTTTAAGCACAAAAACCTCAAATACATGTTAACTTGGAGTAGAACCATAAAGATAATTGTGTCTCAGAAATCCGGTTGTGTTAATTTGTAATTAAATTCATCTAGATGATCCTAATATAGCAAATCCCTTGAATGGATCAAATTGTTTAAAACAAATGTGACTGTATGCGGAGAGAGATCTGCACATATTTAAAAGAATAAAATAACAAAATCATGACATATTTAAACAATTCAGAAAGGCAATGAATAAGTACAATAGTATCCATATTGAGAACTAATTCTTGTTGATTTAACAAGAAAAAATATGCAAATAATAGAATCTGAGCAGTGTAGCTGAGTGCACATAATTTTAAACTACTCCAAATTACACTTTGTAGAAGACTGAATGTGGCTTCTCTAAAGGAAAACATCAACACATGATATAAATGAAATTAAAAATCTCATGAAAAAAAAGCAGTTTTTGGAATGTAATAGTTCAATAAATAGTGGTCAAAATCTGTTTAGTACTGACAAAATTGCATAACTATTTAGTTAGATCCAAAAAAAAGACCCAAGTTACTTGAGCTGATTTGAAACTTTGGCAAAGTAGTAGGATACATCTGTAACATTATTATGGATGTTTACTCTGGCATGAAATTCATTTCCTCTTTGATCTGACAAATGAATATATGAAAGAACATTACTTCAACTAAATATCAAGACCTAACTAAACATATAACCAGAAAAGTCATCATGCAAGCCATATTACAACTTGGGTAAATGAAAAATCAGTCATACTGATTCTGTATTTATAGTAAATGTTCATTTTTTTCAGCTGGAATTTTTATAACATTGTGTTACATGATTTATATCTTGGTAACTAATTAGATGCCTCCTTAAATTTTGTTCTGAGTACAATGTCTCACTTCTGTTCCTAACCCATGAAACAATGTTGATTACAAAAAAATTCTAATAACCACTGTTTATAATACACAAAATCTCATAAGCATGACAATAAGCATTGGTAACATTTTGATATCATTGTCTCATGACTGATGAGGCCTATATGCATGAGTATCATTGTACCTAGATTTCTCAGCCTAAATTTAGCCACTGTTAAAAAATGTTTTTTTTTAATTTTTTATTGTGAAAATATTGTACAGAGGGGTTACAATTACATGGGCAAGATAGTGAGAACATTTCTTATCAATCATTGTAGCCTCCTCCTTTGTTTACTCTTCCCATCCCTTCCCAGCCTCCCCCCGACCCACCTCCCAATCACTGTTAAAAATGTTTATATCTTTATTTGTCACCCATCAGAGATTAAATCTGAGTATAAAGCCTAAGAAAAATGATAAAGTAAGAATTTAGCTTTTTTGTATATAAACACAATGCAGCATAGAGTCACTCACTGGTTTAAAGTCAACATATATCTCCAAAACACTCTAAGCATTTCCTTACAATGTGTGTTATTCTCATGAAGGGAATGGGGAATGTGGGAAGAGGACTCACCAAGCATTTTCTTCAAATATACATAATTTGGCTTTACCTCTACATTTTGCTATAAGCATTTCTGATAAAAACTCTTCAGGTATAATTTATCCTTGTTTCATATACCAAACTACATTCAGAAAATGGTATACCAATTAACTAAAGAATGTCCTGGCAGAAAAAAATGGCATCTCTAAACTATGTGACACCCAATTCTTAGGTATTTCATTATGTCTTCATTTAATGAAAGTGATTGTTTAAATGCTTCATGAAGTATTAATAAAAATCGATCAGTGTACTATAATACAATTGTGTATAATTTTATCCTAGAATAATCCAGGAACTGCCCACTCAATCATGACATATATCACTTTCCATTAGTATTCATATGGATATGAATGAATTTCTTAGGATCTCCTGCCCTATGGAGGTGGCAGGACCAAGATTGGAACAGTGGGCTCCAGCCCCCCCACTTAAACCTGAGGATAGGGAATTCACCAGTCTGTCTAAGAACATCAGCAAGACCAGTGATTAGTCAGGCACCAGTGGCTCTTAGCAGTCCTCCTTGGTACTTACAAAGCTATGATAGGAGGATCATGTTCAAAGTCACCCTAGGCAGGAAAGTCCTTGAGACCACTGTCCAACTTTAGTGCCAACAAAGCCAGAAGTAGAGCCATATGGCTCCTGTGGTAGAGGGCTAGCCTTAAACAAAAGCAGTTCAAGGACTGTGCCCAGAACCTGAGTTCAAGGTCCTGGACTGGAAACAAAAAGGCATACAGAACAATCTGTGCAGTCATCGGACTAAAACAGGTCACCTTCAACAGCCTTTGTTTCAATTTATTATGAGGCCAATGCAGGAACAGTCACAAAACAGGCAGGCGAAGAGAACATCAGGTTTCTTAGAAGTAACCTGTATTCAGAAATTTAAAATTGGGGGAATAAGATGGCAGCATACTTATGTAAAAAATACCATTAAGAAAAAGATGAGGGGGCTGGGAAGGTGGCTCAGTGGTAGAGCCCTGGGTTCGATTTCTCAGCACCACATAAGCAAAAAAGAACAAAACCCGGAAGTGGCACTGTGGCTCAAGTGGTAGAGTGCTAGCTTGAGCTGAAGAGCTGAAGGACAGTTCCCAGGTCCAGAGTTCAGGCCCCATTACCGGACCAAAAAAAAGAAAAGAAAAGAAAAAGATGAGTGGGCTGGGAATGTGGATTAGTGAGAGAGTCTTGCCTAGCATTCAAAGAGCCCTGGGTTTGATTGCTTAGTAGCACATACACAGAAAAAGCCAGAATTGGTGCTGTGGCTCAAGTAGTAGAGTTCTAGAGCCAGTACCCAAGCCTTGATTTCAACCCAACAACCGGCAAAGAGATAGCCAGGTAAGTAGGTAGGTAGGTAAGTAGGTAGGTAGATAGATGATAGATAGATAGATAGATAGATAGATAGATAGATAGATAGATAGATAGATAGATAGATAGATAGATAGATTAATCTGGTCTTGGTTGTCAGGAGGAAAGAAGAGACCAAGTCCCCGTCATAAGGCCTTCTGCAGTGTGCTAGTCCACCAGCATCTCCTTCAAACAACTACAGAGCAGGAAGGTTGTCTCTTTCCCAGTTCTCAGGCAGGGCCCCAGAGTCAAGAGGGCAGAGCCAGGTTCTAACTTCGGTGCTTGGAGACAGAAGAGCAAAGGTCCTGCCTCTCCTTGGACTGGGGATTTACATTAATGATGTGGAGAATAAAGGAAGGAGAATGGTCTGGTAGAGGTAGAAGAACGGCTTTCAAATCTGACAGATGGAGAGTCAAGAACCCACTCCCTAAGACCAAAGAACAGGGTTTTTCTACTCTGTTCCTCCCCTCTCCCCCACTAAATGCCTCTCTATTGGTATCCTAAAGATAGCCTGAGGTTCCTTCACTTGAGGAAGGAAGGATAATTAGTCAGTGTTTGAAGAGGCTGAGAAAAGCCTGACATTGTTGTAACTGTAACAAATGTTTCCAGTTTCCCCTCATTTCTGGCCGTGCCTGGAATGAATGAAGTGGTTTTGCAGCTCACTTCCTGTTGAGTGTGTACATTCTGCCTCCTAATCCTGCAGGCCTAGGTCTCTTCACCTAGCTTGGCTTTTGCAACCGTTTTCTGCCTTCAAATAGAGTTACACTGGAGTTCATCCTGCTAACATGGCTAGGGCTTGGATTCTGAGAACTTCATTTGAACCCAGGATGGGTCAATAATGTTTCTTTCATGCTTCTATAGCTCAAGAATTCTAAGAACATTTAGAGTGCAAGTGATTTCTCATCACCAAGGGAAACCCAGGAAGCTCTTGAAAATATGACCTTTCACAACTGGAAGTCAGAGTGTCATAGATTTTCCGGCCCTGGTTGGCTTCACCCTGTGATCCTCAGACCTCAGTCTCCTGAGCTAGGGTGACAGGCATGAGCTACTGGTGCTCTGCTAGGTTCAGAAATATAATGACATTAACAATATATGTCAACTGCTTATCACAAAGGGCTTGGGGAACGTATTAAGCTTTTCAACGTTGGACTTTTCAGAACTCTGTAGGACACACGGTTATAATGCTAGAGCCTGAAAGGCTGGGCATATGGGTGTTCTACACTTCAACCTGGAGCTCTGACTCCAATTCTGGTGTATATCAGCATTCATTTTCCAGAGAATGTTCTCCTAATTAGCAAATAGGAAAAATACTTTGGTCAACCCTCACTTTTCCCCCTGATGTGTGTCTTAAACTCAAGCCTAGGCACTATACCTGAGCCCTTCAGCTTAAGGCAAACACTCTATCACTTGAGGCATAGCATCACATGGGGTCTCTTTGTGGTTCATTGGAGAGAAGAGTCTAACAGGCTTTCCTTGCCTAAGCTGTCTTTGAACTGTGGTCTTCAGTTTTCAGCCTCCTGAGAAGCTAATGTTCCAGTTTGAGGCAACGGCACATGACGTATTTTTTCTGACAGTCCTGGGGCTTGATCTTAGGGCCTGGGTACTGTCTCTGAGCTTCTTTTTCTCAAGGTTAGCACTCTACCACTTTATCCACTCTACAGCTTTTGGCTTTTTCTGAGTTGTGGCACTGAGGATTCTAACCCTGGCATCCATGAATCCTGAGCAAGCTCTCTACCAGTAAGCCAAATTTCTAGCCCCACCCTTAAAATTTTATCGCTCAACTTGCCTATCCTCAAGAAAAGGCTTCTAAGTATAAATCATCTACAGAAATCTCTATAGGAAGGTTTCCAAAGATAAATAAGACAAAGCTCATACTTGGGAGAGATCAAAACATGTGAAGACTATGACAAATGCTTCCATTTAATTATGTATCATGTTCAACACCTAAAAAGTATTAATGAAAAACGAGTCAATGTCCTAAATTATTGTGTATAATTTTATAATAGATATACAACCTGTACTAAATATTATGTGTAAAATAATACTAAATACAATAAGCAATAAATGAATCAAGTAAAAAATAAAATAAATGCAAAATCAATAATAAAAATCACAATATGTAAACTTACATATGTAAATATATATCATATATTCTACCTAGATAGAAATATTTTTCCATTGCAGGGCCTTCATTGAGACCCTGTTGTCTCTAGCCTAAATTTCTTTTCCTCAAGGACTGTGAGCTTTGCCTTCACCCATGGTGCAAAAGATTTACCTGGATGGTGAGATCAAATCCCAGCAATGATGGAAAAACTTGTCCCCAGGTCCAAGACAGTGACTTAATTTTTTTTAATGGAAGCAGTTATTTTTATTCAGTTCCATACTGAACATTAATAAAAGCAGTGTAGAATTTTGTACATCTATTCCGACATCTTTCCTTTACCTCCCAAATACTTCTCTGAGTACTATTTTTTCAATTTGTATTGTAAAAACGTTGTACAGAGAAGTTACAGTTAAATGATCAATGTAATGAGTACATTTCCTATTCAACATTGTTGCCTCCTTCTTTGATTTCCCCCTACCATGCCTTCCTTCCCATCTCCACAACTACTCCCCCTTTCAAGCTCATTCACTTAATTTTTTTATTTTTGGCTTTGCATGAGGTTTGATCTCAAGAAGTGGCAACTCTTCACTTTCCGGCATATTGATAAATATTTACCAAGACCTTAAGTTAAAATCCCAGGCTAGGAAAGAATACTGGCAGAAATTCCAAACCAGAGAGCTTTATTCCTTTTTTAATTTAGTTAAATAATTAATTAAATTTTTATTTATTCTTTATTTTGACAACACGGGACTTGAACACAGGTATTTGCAACTCTGCTTCAGCTTCAATAGCCCTAGGCTGGGGTGTACCTCTGGACCCATAGCTGATCCTGTGATCCTCGGCACACAGGGCTTGCAGGAAGAAAAAAAAAGTAGGATAGAACAAAAAGTGGTGAGCTGCAGAGTGCTGGGGGTTTTACATTTTTCTCTTTGCACGGTGACCATCCTGGGTCTGAATGACACGGTTGCAAACTGGACCTGAGCTGCCATTACTGAAACCTGGCAGGGAATAAGTGAAGCCATAAGCCAACTTGTCAATATAGGTCCTGGGTTCAAATCCCAGTCCTGACACCTACCAATGGCAGATGAGAAGAGACTGGTTCCTACGCATAGGAATACCAATTGAAAGAGTAGTTCATGCTTCAGTCTAGTCTAAAATTAGATACAATAATCCTAGGAACCTGATTGATCCTAATTAATAGTTTATTAAGCATGAAAAGAATAATATTCCTTTAATGGCAGTTTAATAAATGACTAAGAATTGGTAGGAACATAGTAGATATCATTTAATCATAGCTGGACGGCTCTGGCACTCTTTACCAATACATATTTATTTGTATAGCACCGTCTGCCTATCCATGTATCACTGTTTTGGCCAAACCTGGGGCTGGATATCAGCATTTGGGAGCCAACTGACAGCTTCATTGGCTAAGTCTCCAATGCTCACAATCATCCATTCATGAATTGGGCCTGTTAGGCCCTGAGTTCAGATCCCAGCCAAAATTTTAATCTTGGAGTAAGAAGCAGACTGTGGGAATGTTCCGGGAAGATGGCGGAGGAGAAGCTGGAATCTGAACAAGCTCTCGCATAGAAAGCAGTTTTAGAGTTCCAGTGAACAGTCCTAAGCCAGAGAATCACACCAAGTGTGCCATCACAGGACAGAGAGTTAGTCAAGAGAGGGGAAGCCAAGGAAACACATCAGCTGCCGCTGTGGCGGCAGGGTCGCGGCGGCAACCACCACCGCGGGGTCATACCTGAGACACAGAGAGTCCCGGACGAAGGAGCCAGACACAGCGGATGAGCGGATTCTACTCAACACCAACAAGAACCGACAAGGAGCGGACAACTTCATCCTGCTGTTTGTAGACCAGAGACGACCCAGGATCCAAGACTCGGCGTGAGTACAAGCCCGACATCCTCACTCCTTCTCAGGGAGCAGAGGAGGGAAGGCCACGCCTCCCCCCCCAGCACCGGTGATCTCCATCTTGGATACCGACAAAGCTCGGAGGAGCTGCTAGCTCCAGCTCAGGCCTTAGAATAAAACGAGTCATTTAGCAGGTCACAAGAACTTAGCGGCGAAGTGACCTGCCAGACTCAGCTCCATCCAGGGAAAAGTCACCCAGCTCAGGCGCCAGCCATTGGAGTGGCTTGCCTCACTGGCTAAACAGAGCCAGAGGCAGCCCCTCCCTCTAGCAGCCACCACAATCAATTGAAAAACAGAAACCCTGAGAAGGGCTCCAGGCTGGGCGCTGTGAGCTTTATCACAAAATAGCCCCAGGGAAAAGCTACTGTTTGTTGACAGGCCCCAACTCTACCCAGAACCTAGCCTCATCACCACATCCCCCTCTTTTGTGATTCTCAAAGCAGATCACCCTCCCAGAAAACTAATCTGGGAGGGGGATCTCAAAATCTTGGGTAAAGCAGAGCATTTTTCTACCTCTTCCAACCAACCGACTTAAGAAACCAATCAAGCCACAGGACCTCAAGCTGACCAGAGACTCCAACAAGAGACTGGTTACAGACAAAAGGGAGATACAGGATTCTTCCCACCCTTACCCCCCCAAAAAAAAAATCAAAATACTTTTTTTTCTTTTTCTTCTTTTCTTTTTTTTGTTTGTTTTTTGTATTTTGTTACCATATATATATATATATTTCCCTTCTAAAACTTTTATTAATCTTTAATTTTTGCCTCTTCTGAAAAAATAATTGTTTTCCAGTAACTTTTCTTTTTCTCATCTTATAATTTTTATTTTAGGAATACGTGAATAAGAGTTTTCCTTTCTTTTCTTGTCTTCTTTCTCTTTTTCTTCCTTTCTTAATTATCTTTTTGTTTTTTGTCTAGCTCTACTGAACTTCTGATCTTTTCTTCTCCCTTTCCCATCCTTAAAGTTTTTCACATCTCCTCTATGTCCCTCCCCTTCTCTCAACATATTCACATTCCTCTCTAAATAGACAGTCTTTTAATCTCTATAATAACATTAATTTTTACGTTTCTATTTTTTTTCTGGTCTCTTTTCATTCCCCTTTCCGTCTCTTCTTTTTCTCTCTCACTCTACTTGCATCCTACCCAACCCATTTCCTGCATT
Source organism: Dipodomys merriami (assembly GCF_024711535.1). Lineage (NCBI taxonomy): Eukaryota > Metazoa > Chordata > Mammalia > Rodentia > Heteromyidae > Dipodomys > Dipodomys merriami. The sequence continues at coordinate 292,944 of NW_027206387.1, forward strand.
GGGATTAGGACATAGTTAACTCTCCCTGTGCCTCCCCACACCAATCTATTCCTATTTTTTACCCACATCTCTCCCTAATCCTAATAATTTCTGGTTTTCCAAATTCTTTTCTGTGGTTCGAAGTCCTTTAACATATAGTTGTTTGATGTTGAATAGATGTATCTGTTGAACTAGATTGTATCTGTAGACTATTGACTGTACAAACGCAAACGTTGGTTGATGGTTGCCTTAAGATAGTGTTCTAGCACAAAACTGGTGCAATCTTCATCACAAATGGGCAGAGTAAGCCGGAAAAACACAAGAAAAATGGCAAATTCGGGTATCTCAAATCCCAATTTTGATAATCAGGGATTAGAACAGATAAAGAATAATCCAGAGGAGAGTTCCCAAATAGCTCTACAAACACTACTAGCAAACATGATAAAAGAGAAGTTTGACAATGTACAAAGGACTCTGTATGAGCGTGATAGGGAGAGAGAGGAGGCATCCCAGAAGTTTATACAGGAATATCATAAGCTTGAGGAAGCTACTCAAAAACTGATACAGGATTTGCGTGAACAACTTGAGAATACTCAAAGAGAAACGGAGGAATGGCGTGAGCAGGCAGGGAACACTCAAAGAGAACTGCAGGAATCCCACGAACGGGAAAAAGAGAACTGCAGGAATCCCACAGACGGGAGGAAACTAATCAAAGAGTAATTCAGGAATTGAGAGACCAGGTAGAGAATACACAAAGATCACTAAAGGCATTCATGGAATCCATTAACAAAGAGCTGAAGGAAGTCAGGGAGACCACAAAGGGAATGCTGAATGGAACCCAACAGAAGGAATGGGAGTCCAAAGAAACCATAACCAATCAACTAAGTGATTTGAGAACAAACACTGAACACCAAATTAAGGAAGTAAAGAAATTCATACTAGACCTAAAACAGAGCTTCAACAAAGAACTTGAAGCCATCAAAGTTGACCAATTAGAAGGAAAAGAGATAAAAAACAAAGTAGAGAGTCTTGACAGCAGGTTAAACCATGCAGAAGATCAAATCTCAGGGATTGAAGACAGCCTAGATATTATAGAGAAAGAACGTACAACCATCCAAGACAAGTCCAAGAAATATGATAGGTCTATCCAACACCTGGAAGACACCATCAGAAGGCCCAATCTAAGGATAATGGGTGTAGAGGAGCACCTAGAAACAGAAGTTAATGGTCTAGGAAATTTGTTTAACAGGATCCTAGCAGAGAACTTCCCAAACATACAAAAAGATAGGCCTATTCAGATACAAGAAGCTTTTAGAACCCCAAATAGAGCAGACCAGAATAGGACATCCCACCTTCACATTATAATCCACACAGGATCAACTCAGAACAAGGAAAAGATCCTTAAAGCTGTCAGGGAGAAAAGGGTAATCACCTATAAAGGGAAACCAATTAGAATTACCTCAGATTTCTCAGCAGAGACAATCAAAGCAAGAAGAGCCTGGAATGACGTATGCCATGCCCTAAAAACAAACAACTATCAACCAAGAATACTGTACCCAGCTAAACTCTCCTTCATAACTGAAGGCCAAATAAAAACCTTCCATAGCAAAGAAAAATTGAAACAATACATCTCCACCTAACCAGCCCTTCAAAAGATTCTTAAAGATGTCCTACACATAGAAAACCAACAAGACCACAACAAAGGCCAAGAAACTGCACCCAAACTGAGAATCCAAGAACCATAGGAAGAACCCAGTTTTCGCAGCCCCCAAGAAGGTGGATAACATGGCAGAAACTCCCAAATAACTCTCAGTCCTATCTCTTAACGTTAACGGACTGAACTCTCCAATTAAGCGACATAGACTGTCTAGTTGGATTAAAAAACAAGACCCTTCTATCTGCTGCCTGCAGGAGTCACATCTTGCCCATAAAAACAAACACATTTTCAATGTTAAAGGCTGGAACAAAATCTACCAAGCAAACGGCTCTCATAAACAGGCGGGAGTTGCAATCCTATTATCAGATAAAATAGACTTCAAATTAAAATTCGTGAGAAGAGATACAGAAGGTCGCTACATACTAATTAAAGGATCTCTCCTTCAGGAGGATATTACAATTCTAAATATCGATTCGCCAAACAATGGAGCACCCAAATTTATCAAAGAAACACTACTTTCCATCAAATCCCATATAGATACAAAGACATTAATTGTTGGGGATTTTAACACACCACTCTCCTCACTAGACAGATCAACTTGGCAAAAACTCAACAGAGAAACCGCAGATCTTAACAGCTGCATAGATCAACTAGACTTAACAGACATTTACCGAACATTTCACCCAGCAGCATCAGAATACACTTTCTTCTCAGCAGCACATGAAACATTTTCTAAAATAGACCACATTTTAGGACACAAGGTAAACTTGTCTAAATTCAGAAACATTGAAGTTATACCTTGCATTCTCTCTGACCACAAGGGAATAAAATTAGAACTCAACACCAAAAGCCACCAAAGAAAGTCCGGTATCACATGGAGGCTGAACAACACACTGCTGAATCATGAGTGGCTCATGGAAGAGATTAGAAAGGAAATTCAAATGTTCATGCTATTCAACAAAAATGAACACACAAATTACCAGCTCCTCTGGGACACAGCAAAGGCAGTACTCAGAGGCAAGTTTATAGCTCTGAGATCCTACATCAACAAATTGGAGAGATCTGAAACTAACAATTTAATGACACATCTAAACCTCCTTGAAAAAGAGCAGCAAGATAAACCCCAATCGAGTAGACGGAAAGAAATAATCAAAATTAAATCAGAATTAAATGAATTAGAATCCAAAAATACTATAGAGAGAATCAACAAAACAAAGAGTTGGTTCTTCGAAAAACTTAACAAAATTGACAGACCCTTAGCAAACCTTATCAGAAAAAGGAGAGAACACACCCAAATTAATAAACTCAGAGATGAGAATGGAAACATCACCACGGAAACAACCAAGATTCAGAATATTATAAGGGAATACTTCTCAAAACTTTATGCTAATAAGTTTGAGAACTTGACAGAAATGGACCTTTTCCTAGCAAATATTGACATGTCAAAACTAAACCAAGATGAGTTAAACCAGCTTAACAGGCCCATATCAAGCATTGAAATAGAAACAGCAATAAGAGACCTCCCAGCTAAGAAAAGTCCAGGACCAGATGGTTTTACAGCGGAATTTTACAAGGCCTTCAAAGCAGAGCTCACACCAATACTCCTTCAACTCTTCAATGAAATTAAAAGAGAAAGCTCACAAAGGAACACATTCTATGAAGCCATCATAACCCTCATCCCAAATCCAGGCAAGGACTCATCAAAGAAAGAGAACTATAGACCCATTTCTTTGATGAACATTGATGCAAAACTTCTCAACAAAATTTTGGCCAATCTACTTCAACAATTCATCCAAAAAATCATACACCATGATCAAACAGGATTCATTTCAGGGATGCAAAGCTGGTTCAATATACGCAAATCAATTAATATTATTCATCACATCAACAGGAGCAAGAATAAGGAACACATGGTTATCTCAATAGATGCAGAAAAAGCATTTGACAAGATCCAACACCCTTTTATGATGAAGGTTTTGAAAAATTAGGAATCCATGGAACATTCCTCAATACAATAAAGGCTGTATATGACAAACCTACAGCCAGCATTATACTCAATGGTGAAAAACTAAAGCCATTTCCTCTTAACTCAGGAACAAGACAAGGATGCCCACTCTCTCCACTTCCCATCATTCTAGTATTAGAATGCCTAACTACAGCAATAAGACAAGATGCAGACATAAAGGGGATCCAAATAGGGAAAGAAGAAATAAAACTCTCCCTCTTTGCAGATGATATGATCTTGTATTTAAAGAATCCCATAGACTCCACTCCCAAAGTACTTAAGCTGATTTAAAACTTTGGCAAAGTAGCAGTTTATAAAATTAACCCCCCAAAATCAATGGCTTTTCTGTATGCCAACAATGAGAAAAGTGTGACTGAAATTAGGAAAGCAACTCCATTTGTCATAGCCCCACAAAAAATAAAATACCTAGGAATTAACTTAACCAAAGAAGTGAAGGACCTCTATGATGAAAACTTTAAAATCTTGAAAAAGGAAATCAACACAGAACTTAAAAATGCAAAACCTCCCATGCTCCTGGATTCGCAAGATTAACATCGTGAAAATGGCAATACTTCCCAAGGCTATCTACAAATTCAACGCGATACCTATCAAAATTCCACCCTCATTCTTCAAGGAAATAGAAGAGGCAATCCAAAAATTCATATGGAACAATAAAAGAGCCCGAATAGCAAAAACGCTCCTCAACGGAAAGAACACTGCTGGAGGAATATCAATACCAAATTTCAAACTCTACTATAAAGCCATAGTAATCAAAACAGCTTGGTATTGGCATAAGAACAGACCTCAGGACCAATGGAATAGAATTGAAAACCCAGACATGAACCTACAGACCTATAGCTATCAAATCTTCGATAAGGAAGCTAAAACAATAGAATGGAAGAAAGACAGCCCCTTCATTAAATGGTGCTGGCAAAATTGGTTAACTACATGTAGAAAACTAAAGCTAGATCCTTATATATCACCCTGCACCAGAATCAACTGCAAATGGATCAAAGACCTTGAACTCAAAGCAGACACTCTGAAAACATTACAGGATGGAATAGGAGAAACCCTAGGTCTCCTTGACTCAGGCCAAGGAGAGAGACCCGGAAGCACAACAAATCAAAGAAAGGTTGGACAAATGGGATTGCATAAGATTGCAGAGCTTCTGCAGGACAAATGACATAGCTAGCAAGATCAATAGAAAGCCCACCGATTGGGAGAAGATCTTTACTAGCCATACAACGGACAAGGGTCTCATATCTAAAATATACTTGGAACTCAAAAAATTAAACCACCCAACAACAAATCCTCAAAGAAACATCTGCCCAATAAATAAGTGGGTGAAAGACTTAAAGAGAAGCTTCTCTGAAGAAGAAAGAAGGAAGGCCAATAGACACATGAAGAAATGTTCAACATCCCTAGCCATAAAAGAAATGCAAATCAAAACAACATTGAGATATCACCTCACTCCAGTTAGAACAGCAAAAATCAAGAACTCTAACAACAACAGATGCTGGAGGGGATGTGGACAGAAAGGAACCTTTCATTGTTGGTGGGAATGTAAACTTGTTCAACCACTTTGGAAAGCAGTATGGAGGTTCCTCAAAAGACTTCACATAGATCTCCCCTATGATCCAGCAATCCCACTTTTGGGCATTTACCCAAATGTTTACAAACAAGACCACACTAAAGCTACCAGCACAACTATGTTTATTACAGCATTATTTACCATAGCTAAAATATGGAACCAACCCAGAAGCCCCTCAGTAGATGAGTGGATCAAGAAAATATGGTATATATACACAATGGAATTCTATGCCTCCATCAGAAAGAATGACATTTCCCCATTTGTTAGGTAATGGAAAAGTTTGGAACAAATTAGTGAAGTAAGCCAGGCCCAAAGAAGCATAGGTCCCATGGTTTCCCTTATTTGCAATATCTAGTATAGGTTTGAGTCAAGTGGAAAAGGTCAGATAATGTGATGTTAGGAAAATGAACCCTTAAATATGTATTTTAATGTTTTCGTTTCTTTCATGCATGTGTTTCTAACGCATTTATAAGATTATTTCTTTGTTGCTTTGTATGTCCCTCCCCCACAGTTTAACCCCCGCTTTCACTATATTTGATGTCAGTATAACATGTGGAGGCGATGGGGACAAACAAGTCGTTTAAGGGTTCAGGTGGACCTGTTGCAACAATGAGAAGTACAAAATGTCATGTCAAAACCAGCTTTACAATGTCGGTGTGGGGGGGAGGGGGGTATAATTGGGTGGGGGGAGGGGGGAGGCTGGGAAGGGAGGTGAAGGGTAAACAAAGGAGGAGGCTGCAATGCTTGGTAAGAAATGTATGCATTATCCTGCCCATGTAATTGTAACCCATCTGTACAGTATGTTCTCAAATAAAATAAAATTAAATTAAAAAAAAAAAGAAGCTGAGTGTGACACATGTTTTCCTTTCCTGAAAGAGTCATTGGTGTCAGGCATGATGGAGAACATATCTACAAATCTGGATGCTATGTGATAGGATGTATACAATGTTATAAATGTAGAGGTATCATCAGAGTCAATAAAATAATTGGTAAATAAATGAATAAAACAAGAAATAAAATGAATAACCACACCAAACACAATATAGACTGAATATCTGTATGGAAGTATAAATCCTATCTTTAAAATGGATATAAGGAGTATTTTTTCCAGTCCTGAGGCTTGAATTCAGGCCTAGGGAACAGGCCTGAGTTTCTTGTCTTCAAGCATTGTCAGATTCCCTTCCCTCACAGTGCTGCATATTTACCCAGACCTTGAGTTCAATCCCAGGCCTGGCAGAAAAAAATGGCATGAATTGCAAACCAGGGAGCTAAATAATTTTTTTTAAATTGCGGGCTATTGGGGAATCCATAGTTCTGCATGGCAACATAGGCCTACAGTTCAAATCCAAGTTATGCCACTTCCAGATGGTGGGAGATCCTAAGAGACTCGTTTTCATCCACAGGAATAACGATGGAATGTTATCAATGTCATGAGCAATGAGTTGTTCATGAGCGATACTCATATAAAATTAGACTTCATGATTTCAGTCAGCTGAGTGATTTTATTTAATACCTTATGAAGCATTAAAAGAATACTGTTTTTCAGAAGGATGCAATAATTTCAGGACACGGATTTACTTAATAGTTTATTAAGGATGAAAATAACATTAATTACATGGAGGCATAATAAATGGCCAAGAAATGTAGTCTATGTAACTGAATAATGTATAGACATCTCTGGCACTCTATAAACACATATATTTATTAGGGTACCACTTTCTGTGTGTCAATCTGTTCTTATTTTCTCAACCCCTGGGTTTCGATCTAAGGTCCTGGGAACTGCCTATCAGCTCAATTTGCCCCATGATGGCATGCTGACCCTCACTCATTCATGAATTTGGCCCTCTAGGCCATGAGTTCAAATGCCAGCACTCCCAAACAATGAACGTGGAGTAAGAAGCTGATGGTGACACTTGTTTCTTTTTCTGTGAAAGTCCTGGGTGTCAGGTATAAGTGGAATACATATGCAGACCTATATCCTATTTAATCATGTAATCAATGTTCTATGTGCCATAATAGTGAATAAAATAAAGTCATTACATGAATGAAACAAAAAATAAAATGAATAACTACACTGAACGCAATATGGAGTCAACATATGTATATAAATATAAATCATATATTTAAAATGAACATGAATAGGATGTTTTCTAGTGCTGGGGATCGATTTCAGACCTAAGGAGCACACATGAATTTCTTTACTTAAAGAAGGCCAGCTTCCCCTTTCCACACTGTGCAACAGAGTTACCCAGACCAAGATTTCCAATCCCAGTCCTGTCAGAAAAAAGGCAACTTTATACTATGTTATGCCCAATTCTTAGGTATTTCATTCTGCCTACAGTTAATAAATGTGATTGTTTAAATGCTATATAATGTATTGATTAAGATCGATCAATGTCCTTTACTATAATTGTATGTAATTTTTTCCTAGAATCATTCAAGAACTGTCCATTCAGTCATAACATACATAACAATCCATTGGTATTCATATAGATAGTAATGAGTTTCTATGGATCTCCTGCCATTTGGAGGTGGCAGGACCAGGATTTGATCTGTGGGCTCCAGCTTCCACCATTTTACCCTGTGGCTAGGGAACTCACTTGTCCATCCAGCAAGATTAATGATTAGGCAGGTACCAGTGGCTCTCAGCAGTCCTCTTTGATACTTACAAGGCCGTTATGGGAGGACCATGGTCAAATTCACCCTAGGCAGGAAAGTCTTTGAGACCCCTGTCCAACTTCAGTGCCAAAAAAGACAGAAGTAGAGCCGTGTAGCTCTTGTGGTAGAGGGCTAGCCTTGAACAAAGGCAGCTCACAGACTCTGGCCAGATCCTGAGTTCAAGGTCTGGGACTGGCAACAAACAGACATACACAACAATCTGTTCAGCCATCCAGTAAAGCAAGTCATCCTCTTGTCCCCAACTGCATTGGAGTGAGTTCCCTGGGAAAGGGGCTGGGGGAGCCTCTGTCATCTTGACTCTGACCATGCTGCCTGCATCACAGGATTCCAGTCACATCCCATTCTTTCATTGTTCTTTCTGACCAATGGATACAAAAATGGTGGCCACCCCACATTCCATGCTGCCAAGCATCAAGATTCCCTCTGTTGGTTGACACCACCAACAACAGTTGAGGAAGGTAGAGGTGGCTGAGTGGTGAGCTAGACACTTGAGGCAACTTTGGAGTAGAGTAGGAAATTGATGTGCTTGTCAGTGAGTGGGAGAATAGAGGATTTCCCAGAGCCTGGGAATGTGGCCAGCCCATCTTTCACATTCCAGTTCTCAGATGTCTGAAACAACAAGACTCCATCAGAGAGCTGAAGGCAAGAAACTACTGCCAGAACACTGGCAGAAGAATCCTTCCATTAGACCTGTAACATTCAAGAAAACACAGAACACGAAAAAGTGAGGGATCCCCAAGACAAACACAACTGGGGAGGGTGATTCAACAGAGGGTCCAGCCAAAGGTGATGCTGACTGGGGGCCTCCCCTGCCTTTGAACACTGTCAAAGCCAACAGGGTCAAGAATATCTAGTGTTGCGGTACCACCAAGGATCTGCAAATTTGCTAGCGACAAATGGTGCCCACCCTGGACTGCAGCAAAAGAGGAAAACCAGGCACTCTGTGCCAAGATCCAACCACTGAAGCAGGAAAAGACAGACCTGCAGGATCGAATGGAGAAAGAGAGGGACAAGATAGCTGAGGTGCACGAAGAACCAAAAACAGAGCTAGAGATCCATAAGCCACCCATACAGAGGTTGGTTTCTGCAGAAAGTGATTTATAATCTGCAATGGCCTAAGTGAAGCAGGTGCCCAATGACAAAAAATGGAGCAAGAAGCTCTCACCTGCCACCTGCAGACTACAGAGTGGCAAATGGCGGAGGTGGAGATGGCCGCTTCTGCAGTCACTGCTGTACAGAAGGAGATTGAAATGTTCTTCGAACAGCTGAATGATGTGACACGTCAGCTCAAGGAAAAGACCAGAAGCATCAATGACCTGGAGCAAGTGAACACAGTGTTGCAGGAGAATCTGGAAGCACTCTGGGCACAGAAGAGTAACCGGAAGGAAAGGATCTGCAAGTTCCAACAAGTGCTGGTGGGGCAGGTGGTACTGAAGAGACTACTGGACAACCTGAGCTGTATGGTGACCTCAGAAAATCTGGAGAGAGACACCTTCACAGAGGATCTGTGCATTGAGAGTTCCTCATGGAAGGAGGAGGCTCAGTGGCTGACTTACCAGTTGAACCAACTGACAGAGGAGAAGGAGCAAAGGGAGAGGCAGGTGCTGGACCTAGAGAATGAGCTAGGGGAACTGAGAAGGAAGCTGATAGAGCCACACAGTCTGAGCAGCAGTTGCAGGCCTAGGCCTACCACACGCAGATGGAGTTGAAATACCTGGAGGAACAAGGTCACATCCAGGTCACAGAAAACCAAAGGCTCTGTCTCTAGAACGCGGAGCCGTGGAAACAACTACAGAGACTGGAGGAGAAGGCCACGTTTCAGCAGGAGATCCCTGAGACCCCCCATGATGCGCATGTGTGTGTGACCCATAGCCAGAGGAATAGCTGGCCCTGCTGTGGGATGCTCTCCACAGGGTGAGTGGTGGAAAGGAGGAGCTCACCAGCATCCTGGACTCATAGCAGCAGGTGAAGGAACATCTGTGGGAACAGCAAGATCACTTAGAGGAGAAGATAGAGGAATGGAAAGAGGTGTCCGAGAGAGAGAGAGAGAGAGAGAGAGAGAGAGAGAGAGAGAGAGAGAGAGAGAGAGAGAGAGAGAGAGAGAGAGAGAGAGAGAGAGAGAGAGAGAGAGAGAGAGAGAGAGAGAGAGAGAGATGTGGCTTGGGAGCTGCAGGAGCTGCAGGAGCAGTCCCTGGCCCAGCTGCAGGAGGGAGCTTAGAGCCACATGTCAGAAGCACATTGCCTCCAATTAGCGGCTAAACTCTGAGAAGGAAGCCATGCAGCAGCACCTGCAGAAGCAGACCCAGCTGCTGGAGCAGCTGAAGCAAGTGAAAGACCCAACCAACTGGGGGGACCAGGTGGTGCCCCCAAAGTGGCAGGACACGTTTAAGTGCCTGGAAGCCACCAGAGCACAGGAGAAGTGCCTGCAGGCCCAGTTGAGCTTCCTGGCTTTCCCTGGGTAAGTGAAAGGCATGAGCCCTGGAGAAGCAAAAGGTGAAGAGGTAACTCCACCAGACGTGACCAAGCAGATGCTGGAGACGTCCCCAAGACTGAGAGGGATGTGGCTCTGCGAGCGCTCTCAGAGGCTGAGATCCACAGGGGGAAACTCCTGCTGCAGGAGCGGTGGCCCTGCCACAGGTGCCGGACAGCAGCACAGTGCCAGACAGAGCTGGAGCCACAGGCCCCCCGCTCCATGAGCTGCCACAGCAGGCATAGGGATAGGAAGTGGGACACGTGGGCATCCAAGAAGAAAATCTGCTTTGTCCATGACCTGCATGATGAGGTGGACTTCCATAGTCCAGCAGATAAGCTCCACCATCGATACAACAAGATGTTGGCACACATCCGCACTGTCGAGGAGTCCCTCATGGGGTGTAAAGAACAGACATTCATCCGGGATGAGCTGTGTTTGGAGAAAGCCGAGGGTATGTGCTGGCTCTCTCAGGAGAAGATGGAGAAGAGAGAGCTGCAGGAGCTGCTGTCGCTCCTCGCAGGGGAAGGCACGGACAGCAGGCTCCAACCCCCTGCCACCACCACTGATACAAATGCCTCAGGCTCTGAGGTGGACGAAATGAGGGAGGAGCAGAAAGGTTTTGAAGAATTGCAACTTTAAGACACCTTGGAAACTGCCAGAGAAGAGGTCAGAGTTCCAGACCCCGTAGATAACTCCCCCAAGGAGCACGTCCTGCAGCAGATGCCCCACATCCAGAGTGGCCTGCAGCTCACAGGTTCGGGCAAGGAGTGCTCCCTCCCTTTCTTCTGTAGGCTGATCTGGATGATGACTCTCTATATGACATACTGACTTTCAAAAGCCTTGGCAGCCAGCAGAAGTAGGTGGCCAGGTGGTCTTCTCTCAGGCCTCCATCTGCCACAAGATGGTATGGATAAACTCTGGGTCAGGTAGGGCAGAGGCTGCTGGGATGCAGCCCATATTCAAGGGACCTCTAATGGCCCATTGGTGGCCAGGGAAGAGACCCATGTTATGCTTATCACAAACAATTAATTGTTTTCAAAGGGAAGAAAAACCTCCAACAAAGATTCGTTCTTCCAGTCCTGGGCGTTGAACTCAGGGCCTGGCCACTGTCCCTGTGCTCTTTTGGTCAAGGCTGCCACTCTACCAGTTGAATCCCACCTCCGCTTCCAGCATTTTCTGTATGGAATTGAACCCAGGGTGTCAGTTATGCTAGGTGACCACCTGCCACTGAGCCACATTCTCAGCTAGGATGATTCCTCCCCCCCCAAAAAAAAAAAACCCATATGGCCATTCCTCAGATAAATAGGAAGAAGGGGTTAGGATGAATATGAAGCACAAGTATGGTTCATACAGAAATGTTCCTCTACCCCTCTATGATCCACTTAGTTGAACTTTCTTTTTTCTTTTTTTTCTTTTTTTCTTTTTTTCTTTTTTTGCTGGTCGTGGGGCCTGAACTCTGGGCCTGGATGCTGTTCCTCAGCTCTTCAGCTCAAGGTTAACGTCCTACCACTTGAGCCACAGCACCACTTCTGGCTTTTTCTGCTTATGTGGTGCTGAGGAATCGAACCCAGGGCTTCGTGCATGCAAGGCAAGCACTCTACCACTGAGACATATGAAGCACAAGTATGGTTTGCACAGAAATACTCCTTTGCCCCCTCTATGATCCACTTAGTTGAACTTTCTATTCTAACATTTAGGGATGAGAGAGAGAAAAGTGAGTCCTGAGAGAGGAGTACCACGAACAGTGGCCCCATGAGCCCCACAGCCTACTTCACACAAGGGGTCCTCTAGATTCCAATCTTACCTGACTCAATGTGAAGTCTACACTATCTCTCCACCACTTCAAGGCTCAGGATGAAATAAAGGTCAGCCCTGACTTCAGCCCACACACAGGGTAGAAGCTCCTAATCCCAACTGATTTCCACCTCTGACTGTCCTGAGGTAGGCTGGACCCACCAATCACCACAATGTTGGCAGTGATGACCTCATGGATGGATTCCAGGAAGAAGGTCTATGGCAAAGAGCAGAAGCAGCAGGGTGAGAAGGGTGGAACGAGGCAGGGTGATTGCTCTGGGATCTTCCTCCTTGGAGCCCTCCCATCAAGCCAGAGCCATGCTGACCCAAAGCATGGCCAAGGCCAGGGTGTGAGACAAGATGGAGAAGCACAGGACTAAAGAAGATACATCTTTGTCTTGGAGCACTTGAAAATTCCAGTTATATTTGACACATACCAATCCCAAAGTTAACATGCAATGCCTCTCCTTTTTGTTGTTGTCCATGAGCACTGTCCCTGAGCTCTTTTTGTCAAGGCTGGCACTCTACCACTTGATCCACAGGGACACTTCTTGTTTTATGATGATTCATCGAGGATAAGAGTCGCACACACTTTCATGCTCAAGCTGGCTTGGCACCATGATCCTCTATATCTTAGCTTCCTGACTATCTAGGATGGCAGGTATGAGCCACCAGTGCCCAGCATGTGAGGCCTTTGGAAGGAATCTTGGAGAGCCTGTAAAAGGAGCCCCAAAGGGCCTGGATAGACAATGACCCAATCAAGGAGCTGGGATGGGGGAAGGCTGACCTTCTAGCCATTCTGTTCCCCAAAATTAAAGATGCCAGGTGGTGGTGTATGCATCAAACACCTAGGTCAACAGCCATCAGGCTTAGTGGGGAATAGGTAGAAAATACCCTAAGAATGCAGTGTAGAAATCTCTCGTTTTGCATGCATGTGGTGTGTGTGTGTGTGTGTGTGTGTGTGTGTGTGTGTGTGTGTGTGTGTGTGTGTGTGTGTGTGTGTGTGAACTCAGGGCCTAGGCTCCATCCCTGAGTTTTCTTGCTCAAGGCTAATGTTCTGCGACTTGAGCCATAGCCCTACTTGCCTTTTGATGGTTAATTGTAAGAGTCTCAAGGACTTTCCTGTCCAGGGTGGCTTGGAAGCATGATGGGGGCCCCAGGGAAGCAAGAGTAAACACAACTCACAGGTACAATCCTATGGTGGGCAACCCCTGCCCCCTAGCAGCCAGATGCGGGATATGCATCCCCATGCTATTGTCCTCTAGAGTTCAATTTTGGGAAGTGACCAGGTCCAAGCTGAATTTTGTTCATCCTGAGTGCTAATGTCAGAGCAGGTCTGTAATCACTAGGCCAAGAGAGCTCCAGGAGGCCCAGCACCCAGGGGCACAAAGAAAGGACAGGTCAGTTCCAGACCGAGCTAAGAGCCTTTGCCCACAGACACCCCAACTTGGCGTTCCCTTCCTAATCACCATAAGACCTGTCAAAGAACAACCCCCCAAAACATTCTAGCATTGAACCAAAGAGCTCAGGGAAAGGGACCCCAAGCTTTGAGTTCAAGACCCCCGTTGACTCTCCCCCATAAAACACAGGTTGGCTAAAGTAAAATAGTAGGATTTGTGAAGTGTTTCTGAAGAATGGTGATATTGAAGAAAGCACCCTAATTCTAATGACAGCTGACCTTGTGACATACAGCTATGTGTTGAGTCGTTCACAGGGTGCTGTTTGCTGGGGCTTTTCCACATTGGAGTTTTGTGCTGAGTCCTCAAAAAGTGCTGTTTGCTGGGTCATCCCAAAGGGTGCTATGTGCTGAGTACATTACATAACATACTGTATGCTGAGTCCTTCAAAAGGTGTGGTGTGCTAATTCATCCCAAAGGCTGCTGCTATGTGCTGAGCCTTTGAGAAAAGAGGGATGAGGTGAATATTTCAAGTGCTGTGTGCCGAGTCTTTTACACAGGGTGTTCTCTACTGTCCTTCAAATGGTGCTGTGTGGTGAATCCTTTGACAGTGTTGTATGTGCTGAGTCCTTCCACAGGATGGTATGTGCTGAGTCCTTCAAAATTGTGCTATGTGCTGAGTCATTCGAAGGGTGCTGTGCACTGTTTTACACAGGGTGATACATACTCAGCCCTTCAAAGGGGGCTGTGGGTGCTCTTAACTCAGGGTCCTATTTACTGAGTCCCTGGCAAAGAGTGCTACATGCTGAGTTTTTCAAAGCATGCCATGTGCTGAGTCCTTTATACTGCGAGCTATGGATGCCCTCCTTCAAAGGGTGTTGTGTGCTGAGTACTCTATACAAGGTACTATATGCTGAGTCCTTCAAAGGGAGCTGTGTGCTGAATCTTTTACACAGGGTGCTTTATGCTGTTTTTTTGAAGTGTGCTGTGTGCTGAGTCATCTCAAAGGGTGCTATGTTCTGAGTCCTTGAGAGGTTGTTATCCCCAACAATCACAAACACACACACACACACACACACACACACACACACACACACACACACACACACACACGAGGGTAACTGTGTACCTGCTTGGTGTGTGGAGTCTCCTCCAGCAATGGGGCTAGGGGAGAATCAATCCCCTGGGAAGGGACTGGGGTTTGGGGGGGAGTACTGAGCTGAGGTGAGGCTGCATTTGCCATGGCCTGGTAGCCTTAGGGCCCAATCAGGGCTGGGCTTGCAGCCAAGAGTGGGGGGAGGGGCTTAGCAGAAGAGGGGACATGGCCAAGGAAAGGAGGGGGCAAGGCCCAGGACTCACTGAGATGGAAGCAGTGGCCAGGGTCATGGGGGCAGGCACTGGGGGAGGGGGCAGGTGTGATGTGGCCCAGGAGAGGAGTGGGGTCAGAGAGAGCGCAGAGAAAAGAACAAGCACATGCACAAGGGCAAGCAGTTTCATCATCTGGTGGCCTCCCGGAATATTGCACAGGTCCTGGTGGGGAGCACAGAGGACATAGAGCTGCCGTAGCAGGCACACTGCCACGGGCAGCCACGAGGAGATGCAGTGGCCATGGCGGCCCTGAGTCTGAGGTCCCAGCGTAGGGAGCACAGAGGCGATGGTGGAAGCTGAGGCAGGGGCAGCTTTGGAAGAGGAGGAGGAACAGAGACCTCGTGCACCCCTCTATGTTTCCGCAGAAACACCTGCCCGACCCCCAGCAGCATGGCATTTCAAACAGCGCTTTCAGCTTGGACCTGCGTTGTCTCTCACAGTCGCCCAACAGGGATGGGGCACCCCTGGCAGGTTTTCAGCCCTGACCTGGTCCCAGCCCTCAGTCCTTGGACTCCAGGCCCTCATTCACACAGAGCCACTGCCTACAGCTTCTCCCATCAGCACAGGTAAGTGGCTGCCAAGGGCCCACAACCTGTGAACCCTCCCACTCCCCTTCTTCCCCCCTGATGTGGACCCATGCCTCCTGCCTCCCCTCTCCAGTCTTCCCTCGCCTGCACCGTGCCCCACAGTCCACCATGTCCTTGCCACAAATGTGCCCCAGGGGTGGAGGGTGAGAGTGGATGTTGACCCGGGGATCCCACCCCCATCCCTAGTGGCCAGTGTCCAAGGAAACGGGAAGATGCAGGAAAGAGTGAGAAGCCGGAGCCACAGAGCCCCTGGCCTGGAGCAGTTGGAGCCACACAGCTGTATATCTGCACCCTTCTTCTCCCTGGTGGGAACCTGGTGGCTTTAGTCAGAGGTGGGGAGCAGCACCTCACCTGCCTTCTTGGGTCTCTTCCTTTTTGCTGGGGGTGGTTGGTGTTCGATGCAGAAGATAAGCCCTCCTTTCTGTGTGAGCCCTTGGCTTTTGTGCTCGGTCACCTTTTTACCTGAGGAGGGTCCCAGAAGAGCCCACTAGGGAGGTGAGGGCACTGGGGGTCAGATAGAAGGTGAATGTCTGGGAGAAACACACCCTTTCTGACACACATACACTTGGCCTGTCCACCCCCCTCCCTATCCCAGCTGTCAACAGTCCTCACAGGGTGATCACATTTCCGAGCTCTGCCAGCATCTGCTTGTGCTCCAGATTCATCTGGTCTCCTAGTCCTCCCAAGAATCCACCAAGTCACCCAGACTCATCTAGGCAGGAAGTAGGGAGTCCATCCGTGTATGGAGTCTGTATGATCCCATCCATTTCCCCAACACTGCCCCCACCCCAGGTCAGACTCACCTCTGGGGCACTATGACCTCCTGCTGGTTTTCAGTCCTGGCTCAGAGGAGCCACCTATCTCGGGACAACTTCACCCAGCATCCTCACCTGGGGTTTTGGTGAATGGGGAGTCAAGGCTGGTTGTTACCAAGGGAAAGGGTCTGGCCCTGGAGAAAGGGAGAGGCAGGGTGGTTCAGCATTATTAGAGAGGTGCTTCCTTGGGTCGAGCCCCTGGTTCTGCCAAGGGAACCCCTGTGCTCCAGCTTGCACCTTGTCCCAGAGGAGGAACCAACAATCTCAGGAGAGGCACTGCTCTGAGTCTGTTTGTGTGTGTGTGTGTGTGTGTGTGTGTGTGTGTGTGCATGAGAGAGTGAGAGAGAGAGAGAGAGAGAGAGAGAGAGAGAGAGAGAGAGAGAGAGAGAGAGAGAGAGAGAGAGAGAGAGAGAGAGAGAGAGAGAGAGAGAGAGAGAGAGAGAGAGAGAGAGAGAGAGAGATCATCTTTCCCTTATACAAGTTGATGGTGCTCAGGCGAGTGATCATTTGGCAAATTGCATGTAGTGCATGGATTAGTCTTCTGTCACAGTCTGGATGTGTGTGTGTGTTGGGAGAGCAGGGAGATGAGAAAAATGAAAATATATTTAAGTCACCATGTCTAAAAAGAGCAAAAACATTTTATTTGTGTGTATGTGTGTGAGTGTGTTTGTTGTTCTTTTTTCATCAATGCCAAGTATGAGTCTAGCCATAATTTTTGTTTTCTCCTGCACCGTCTCATGGCTCCTTTGGAGGAAGGTTTCAGTAGATGTTTCTTTCCACCTATCTCTTCCCTCTGTCCTGTATCCCACAGTAGCTGTTGGGCCTGCATGGGTCTCCTCTAGGAGGCCTATGTGAACCGCAGACCAGAGTGGACAACTGTGCTTCTGTCTTCAGCCTGAAGGCTTGTAAGACAAGTGTGACCACAGCCGCACTCTTCCAGCCAGACAGTCTGCTCTCGTGTGTATAGTTGGAGCATATTCAAGGATTGAGAATGTGCCTACAAAACGTAATAAGGAAATGAGATGTGGGGGAGTAGGACAGGGAATGTGAAGCTAGGAGGGTCTGGGGAGTGGTGAACGTCGTTACATAATAGATGGTTCACCACGACCGAGGGTGAGGGGGCAAACTTACCCAGGGCATTGACGGTGTCCATGGGCATCTGGGAAGGGTTCTCCAGGCCCTCACTTGTGGTGTGTTCCCTCCCAGGGGAGTGCACCGGTGGGCAGTCTTCCCCAGAGTCCTGCAGACTCCAATCTGTGTTTCTCCTAGGCTGTTTCCAGCTGGGCAGTGGTAGGCAAGTATGTTTCCCCTCCTGGAGCCTACTCGGTATCAGGCCGTGGCAGTAAGCCAAGGCTCTCTGGATGCAAGTTTCTGTAACCTACTGTAGGCTGTCTGAAAGGAAAAGGGGACCGCTGACTTTGGAACCCTTTAAGTTTGACTGGGACAACTGAAATGCCACCTTTTCCAGGGTTTTTTCTTGAAGCTGGCAATTTCCACTAACACCTGGGATTATGGGTCAAATTAGAGAGACCACATCAGCCACCAAACAATGACGTTCAAAGCAGCACAGGCAGAGTTCCCCAGCCATATGGTCTCTTGTTATGAACATCGTGCCTTGACTGCTTTTATGCGGCAGCTGTTGATTCTCCTCTGGCTCTCTCTAGGGTGACCATCACAGTCGAGGATGTCGTGGGGAGCAGAGATTGTGACCTCGCCATCCCTAGCCTGCCAGCTGTGAAGAGAGATGATTCCCAGCACCGGCACTGGACTCTGGGAGATTCAGAAACCTGGGATGCCTGGAGGATCCTTTCTCTGCAACATGAAACTTGGGGGCTAGATGTGGTAGAACATACTGGCTGGCACTGGGGCGTGGAGAGGAGGCCCCTTGAGCCAGGCCTTCAGCTCATGGCAACCTTGTTCACTTGAGTAGGGAATTGGTTGCCACAGAGCTGATCAGCCATTGGCCAGAGATCTTTGAGAAGATAGGCATCCGAGAGGCCACAGAATCCAGTGAGTACATCCTAGCTCACATCCTTGAAGCCAAAACAGTTAAGTGCGGTGGCACCAGGAGGGCAGGATGAGGGAAGAAGGAGAATTGGGAGAGGTACATCAAGTTTTGCCCCCCCCCCAGGATGCTTACCTGTATGGTATGTGACTTCTCTGTAGTATTGTAATATGCAGATGCTCATTCATTTATACAACAACGTGTTACAGTGTGCCAGGGTCCAGTGTGTGGGGAGGTCATATAAGATGAAAGGTTCCAGTGCTGGTTCCACAGCACATGAAGAAACCTTGGTTTGAGCTGAATGCTGGAGCATCACGCTTTTCATCCTAGCTACTTAGGAGGCTGAGTTAGGAGGATAGAGGCTTAAGGCCAGAGCAGGAAAGCCTTTAAGACTCTTATCTCCAACTAACTACCAAAAACAAAACGCCAAATGGCCAGGTTCAATAGTGGGGCTACTGTGTGGTCCAAGGACCACCTTTAAGTCACTGAACAGGATTCACTCCCTTTTCTACCAGGTGAAACACACCTGTAAAATTTGCTGACACTCATCCCAGATGTGCTTGTGTATGAAAATTACTGTCTCTAATGAGGTAATGAGCTCCTGGATTCATTATTCTGAAAAGGATGTATTTTTCTGTTTCCAGTTAAACAGGTCACTAGTTGTAAAGGGAAAATATATTAGAAAGGGGGCCTGCCCACCATCTCCTCCATGTTCCTGTCTCATGGGTAATAAGGGTAACATACCACGTTGTACCACCTCAGGCTGGTACAAGTAACCACTTTTGGTATCGGAGGATTTTAGATTAGAGGTGCTGATGGCAAAGAATAGGAGAGAGAGTACATCAGTGCATCTTCCTCTGAAGGATTCTGTAACCATGGGGGAGGATATTTTTTGGATATGACAACTTTAAGCCTATTCTCCCATCCTGAGAAAAGGTGTAAACAGAGGTGCATACAGGACACAGAACTATCAGCATACACACACAGACCAATAGCCACAGACACTTAACCCACATGTCCCACACCACTCAACTTTGACCTCTACATAGATCCTAGATGACAGAGAGAACATCCCAGATTGCCTCTTGAGGATGCTGCAGATGACTTCTGGAGGATGTCACATATATCCTCCCTCGGAGGCCCTAGATGACCTCTCATGGAGATTCCAAACGGCTTCTGAAGGAAGTGTCAGTTGACCTCCAAAGGAGGCCCCACATGTCCTCTCAATGAGGCTGAGATTACCTCTTGATTAGCTCCCAGATGGTCACTCAAGGAGACCACATATGAACTCCGAGAAGGTTCCAGATAACCCTCTTGAGAAAGTGACATATGACTTCCAGAGAAGGTCCTATATAGCTTCTCATGGAAGTTCCAGATGATGTCTGAAGACAGTCAGGTTTTTCATCAATGTAACCCGAGATGACCTCCCAAAGAAATTCCACATGACCTTAGGACGTCGTTCTAACTTTCCTCTTAAGGAATCCCCAATGACTACTTTTGAAAAGGTCATAGATGGCCTCCTGAAGAAGCGCCAGATGACCTCTGGAGAAAGTCCAAGATGGTTACTGGAGAAGGCCCAAGATGACCTCCAGGGTAGGTCTCAGATAGCTTCGCAAGGAAGTTGCAGATGCACTCTCGATGAAGTTCCAGATGTCTTCCCAAGGAATCCCCACATGACCTCTCAAGGAGTTCCCAGATGGCTTCCCAAGAAAGCCACAAATGACCACTAGAGGGGGTCCCACAAACAGACGGGCAAGCTTGCCCAGACGCACCCCTAGAGGTACCTATATGACGTTGGTCCTCTGGAGACAAACACTCGAGGCCCTGAAGGCTGACACTCTCACCTATGGGGATTTTCCCATGGGGCCAAGGCTTGATGCCATCCAAACGGATTAATCTCCATGGGGTCTCCAAAAATTCGGACCTCTATTGTTCAAGAGAATCCATTGAGACTCATTTAATAAAATAAATGTTCTCCAAACCACCAACCCCCAAAATTATGATATCCAAAGCTCCAAAAATCAAAGGCCTAGCCTTTTTTCCCCTTCCTTTTGTCTCTCCTTTGCTACAGACCTATACTTCCTTTGAAGTCTTTCCCTTTTTCCCTTCTACCAGTTCCTTCTTCTCTTCAGGCCTCTCTACTCTCCACATGCCTGAACTGCTTTGCCTGGGTCGTCATTTGCCATCCTTTACCTCCTGCTCTCCCTCAACTTCCTCTCCTCCCAGGTTTTTCCCCTTCTCCTATCACACCACTTCCTTCTTTCCAGGACTTTTCAATTTTTATCTCCCCTTCCATTACTTTTAACAAACGGCATATATAAAGTCTGTTCCCCTTCGCCAATCCAATTGTTAACAGTTTTCTACTGTCACATCCCAAACTCCCAACAGCCCAATCACTTCTTAACAACTCAAGACTTAGTTGGATGAGCCCCTCCCATACAATGCCCTGTCCTCTCCAGCTGGCTACAAGATGGGGGCATGCTGATTATCGGACCCTATAGATTATTGGGGCCCTGCTGATTATTAGAGTATCCTCCTTGTGAACTTGCAGCAATTGAAATTGGAAATATGATTGTGATATTACAAACTCATTGTGACATCACAAACACATTTTGACATCATCATTAGAACGACATCACAAACCCATTGTGACAATATCGTCATTGTGACATCATGATTCCATTGTGACATCTCAAATCTATTATGACCTCTTCGCTCCTTTGAAAAATCACGTCCTTTTCAACATTACAGTCTCTTTGTGTACCCATATTCTTGTCGTTAACTAATGACAATTGACATCAGACATGCCATTATAACATCAAAAAGTGTTTGTGACATCTTCAACAGTGTGACATCACATTTTCATTATGAGAGCATCAGCTCATTGTGACATCACCAAACTCAATGACATAATCGCATCATGACAATAATTGTCATTGTGACATCATAGACACATTATGAATGCCTATTAGGTGATTTCATTGTATTTCAAATATGGCATGAGAGTTGATATCAGAAACACATTTTTGTGCCTACATAACCATTTTGACATCATAATCACATTGTGACATCACAGTGCCATCGTGTTATAACTAATACCATGTGACATCATAATCCTCTCCTATCTGCGTAACTTCTGTGACTTGCTGAAATTGTGATCTCTTAGAACTTTTTGCCCTCATAATTTGTTTCCAACCTTATGTATGACATGAGATACCAGAAATCCACGGTGACATCATAACCATTGTCACATCAAAATGACAGATGTCATGAACAGTGGGACAATGATATCACCATGGCAATGTCAACTCACTACATTGAGTCAGAATATTGTTTTGGTGTCACAAATATTTGATGATGCCACATTGGTGAAGAATTCACAAAAGATTGGTGATGTCACAATGTCCTGGCCATGTCACAATGACATGATGGTTCTCAATTTTCTTTAATGTACAATGAGTGCATGAGTTCACAAAGGGCCTGGGGTTTCTCCAAAAATATGTGTTGTCACATATTGAAACCCTAAAAGATTTGTGATGTCAGAAGTTGACACAATGGTTATGACATCTGGCAGTGTGATGTCACCATGGTCATGATGTCACTGGGAATTTGTGATATCAAATGTCATATGTGAAATCTAATGAGGTTGCCAACAGATTAAGAGGAAGAAAAGGTATGTCACATAAGTTATGATGACAGGATAGGTTTGTAATGCCACGGTGTGTTAGTGATATCACAATGGCAATGTGATGTGCAAAGGGATTGTGATATCACAATGGTTATGAGTTCATGATTTGTTTATGATATCCACCTATATGCCGCACTTGAAGTAGAATGAAATCACAGAAAAGGCATTCATAATGTGTCAATGATATCACAATGACTATGAGAAATTATATTTTTATCAGATTTTAGTTTTGTGATTTCACAATGAGCAGATGGTATCACAACGAAAATGTGATTTCACAGTTGTGATGACCTCATAAACTTGTTCATGTTAAAATGTCATGTCTGAGGGTCTGTGAAGTTGGCTCAGTGGTAGAGCGATTGGCTTGCATGCTCGAGGCCCTGGGTTCGATTCCTCAGCACCAAATAAGCAAAAAGAAAAAAGCCAGAAGTGGCGCTGGAGCTCAAGTGGTAGAGCGCTAGCCTTGATCTGTAGAGCTGAGGGACAGCGCCCAGGCCCAGAGTTCAGGCCCCACTTCATGACCCCAAAAAATGTCATGTCTGATTCTCATTTGTCAATATTTCACAGTAGGGATTTGGGTACACAAATGCACTTAATGTCACAAAGCTCTGGATTTTTTCAAAGGTTATAAGAGGTCAGAATAGATTGGGGATGTCACAATGTGATCCTGGTGTCTAAATAGCAATGTGATGTCACAATGGGTTCATGATGTCACAGTGGTTTTGAGGTCACAGTGGGTTAGTCAGATCAGGAGTTTGTAATATCACATTTGTCCAATTTCAGTAACTATTAGTTCACCATGAGGACACTGTAATAACCAGCAGTGTCCCTATAATCCACGGGAACAGATAGTCATCATGACCTCCTGGTCTGGACCACCAGAGAGGGGGGTGCATGCCACTGGAGTGGGCAGTACATGTCGGTGAAGAGATAGGATGTTAAGCCCCAAATGGTGAGCTGCCAAGAAGTGATTGGGCATAGACATTTGGGAAGTGATGATTGAAAACTATTATGCAGGAAACATATTTTAGTGGGGGCAGGGAACAGCCTACATGTAGGGTGCATGTTCAGAGCAACAGAACGGGGAAGAAAAAGGGGAAAGGCCTGGAAGGAAAGAAGTGATGAGAGTGCTGGAGGGTAAAGACCTGGGAGGAGAGGAAATTGAGGAAGAACAGGAGGTGAAGGATGGCAACTGGCCACCTGGACAGGGCAGGAAAGGCCTGTCAAGAGTACAGCAACCTAAAGAGAAGAAGGGAATGGTGGAAGGAAAAAATGAAAAGACCTGAAAGGTAGGACAGGTCTGTAGAGAAGGAGGATGAAGAGAAAGGAAAAAGCCTTTTCCATTGAAGTGTGGAGCTTTGGAGATGATTATTTTGGGGGTTGGTTGTTTGAAGACCAGTTAACTAATGGCTGGGCTGCTCTTTGGAGGTCTGAGGGTTCATGATTGAGGCTGCAATTAGCTCTGGGCATCCAGCCCAGGTCAAGGTAGTCGCTTGTTACAAAATTTATGAAGACAAGACAGGTTTGTGATGTTACATTGCATTAATGATATCACAATATCAATATGAGGTCACAAAGGGATTGCAATGTCACAATGGTGATGTGGTCAAAATGTGTTGCTGAAATCAACCTATAAACCACATTTGAGATAGAATGAAATCACAGAATAGGCAATCACATTGTCTCTATGACCTCACAATGAAAATGTGATGTCATAATGCTATGATGTCATTGTCATTTTGGGATGTCACAATGGACTGATGGTATCCTAACAACAATGTGATCTCACCCTGTGGATGATGTCACAAAGCGTTTGTAATGGTACAATGGCATGTCGGATGTCACTTGTCCTTTGTTCACAATGAGGATATGGTTACCCAAAGGGACTGTGGTGTTACAAACACCATGAGCTTTTTCAAAGGTGCTAAGAGATCACAACAGGTTTGGGATATCACAAGGTGATCGTGATATCACTATGGCAATTTGATGTCACAATGGGTTTGTGATGTCACAGTGGTGATAAGGTCACACTTGGATAGTGATGTCACAATGAATTTGTAACATCACCATTACATATCCAATTTCATTCTACTAGAGCACAATGAAGATACAAGTTCATATAAGGAGCTAGAAGTCAGAAAGGCCATAAATTTTGTAAAATATTATGAGGACATAAGTTGGTGAAAATGCAATGGGACAGAGATATCCTATTGGCAATGTGATGTTACCATTACATGAGATAGTATTGCTTTGAAGTCACAAATAGTTGGTGATCCATACAGGTGATGAGGTCACATAGATTTGTGATTTCACAATGGGATGGTGATGTCACAATCTCATGCCAGATCTCTAATTGACAATGAATATATAAGTTCATAAGGGATAATGATGTACCCAAAGGCATATGTTGGCACAAGTGTAATGTGTCTTAACAGGTTTGTGATGTCACAATGTGACTCAGTGTTCATGACATCTGGCAGTGTGATGTCACAGTGGTCATGATATCACAGTGGATTTCTGATATCACATGTCATACCTGAAGTATGAGTAAAAGAATTTATGAACTTAGTGATGCCAAAGAGATCACACTGGCAGCAAGTCAAAAAAAAATTATGAGAATAGGACAGTTTTGTGATGTCACAGTGGGTTAGTGATATCATAATGGCAATGTTGTGTCATCAAGGTATTGTGATGTCATAATGATTATGTGGTCACAATATTTTTCTGATGTCAACCTACCTGCCACATTTGAAATAGAATGGAATCACAGAATAAACATTCCAATGTATCTGTGACATCACAATGACCATGTGATGTCATAATGCTATGATGTCATTGTTTTATTGTGTCACAATTGGCTGATATTGTCATAATGACAATGTGATGTTACACTGGTAATGATGTCAAAAAGTTTTTGAGATGTTAAAATGGCATGTATGATCTCAATTGTCATTAGCTCAAAATGATGTGGGTAGATTAATAGCCTGTGATGTCACAAAGGCCATGCTTTCTTTCAAAGCTTCTGAGGTCATATAGGTTTGCGATGTCACAATGTGATCATGGTGGCACAATGGCAATGTGATATCACAATGAGTTTGTGATGTCACCGCAGTGAGTAGGTCACAATGGGTTAGTGATGTCTCATCATGTATGTAATATAACAACTACATATACAATTTCAGTTTCTTCTAATTCACTATGAGGATACTGTAATAACCAATGGAGCCAAAATTATCTGTGGGAGCCATTAATCATTGTAAATTCTTGGCCTGGCCCACCGGAGAGTGTGGGGAATGCCACCAAAGGTGGAGGTGTCAAGCCTCACATGGTGAGCTGTCAAGAAATGATTGAACATTGGGCAGTTTGGGTAGTGACGGTTGAAAACTGTTAGGCAGAAACCCGTTGGAGTGAGGAGGGGCACAACCTATATATAAGTTGCATTTTCAGAGCATTGGAAGGGAAGATAAAAATGAGAGCTACCCAGATGGAAGAAAGTGGTAAGACAGCAGGAAGGGAAAAACCTGAGAAGAGAGGAAGCAGAAAAGTGGTCATTAGGGCAGAGTAGTGCAGGCGTGTGGAGACTAGAGAGGACTGAAGAGAAGACGGAAGTGGTGGAAGGGAAAAACAGAAAGACCGGAAAGGAATAACAGGTCTGTAGCGAAGGAGGGAATAATGGAAAAGTTGAAAGCCTTGCCCATTGAGGTTTGGAGCTTTGGAGATCATAATTTTTTGGCTGGTGGCGGGGCTGCCCATTGGAGGTCAGAGGTTTTGTGGTCAAGGCTGCTCTTAGACCTGGTTATCCAGTCCAGGATGAGGTAATCACAGGCTCTTTCTAGTGTAAATTGGTTTATTATATTAAATGTGACTCAATGGTTTGTCTCCTTGCCTTAGAGGAAATACGTATGTGAGTTCACAGAAAGAGCTTGAAGTCTCAAATGCTATGAAGTTTCTAAGATGTGATGTGGCCATAATAGGTTTGTAAAAACACAATGGGACAGTAAAATAATAATGCCAATACCACAATATCATGTCAAATAATGATTTGATACCACAATTAGTTGTTGATACCATTCTCGTGATGAGGTCACAATAAGTTTGTGATGTCACAATAGGTTCATGATGTCAGAGTGGCATGGTATATCTCAATTGTCATTGACAATGAATATATGAGTTCAAAAATGGACTGTAATGTCTCCAAAGGCATGTGTTGTTACAAATGTGATGCCGTTCTAACAGCTTTGTGATGTCACAATGTGACATAATGGTCATGATCTCTGGCATTATGATGTCATAAGGATTTCTGATATCATATGTCATACCAGAAATATGAGATTGAAAACAGATTATGAGCTCACAAAGACCCTATTATATGACGATGGCAGCATGTCACAAAACTTACAAGGACAGGACTGGTTGTGTTGGCACAGCAGGTGAATGATATCACAATGGCAATGTGAAGTCACAAAGGATTGTGATATCACAATGGTTATATGGTCAAAATGGATTTCTGAAACAGAGTGAATTCACAGAATAGGCCTTCACACTGTTAAGTCATAACAATGTCACTGTGATTTATAATGCTATGATGCCATTATTGTTTGGTGATGTCACAATGAGCTGATGGTGTCGTAATGACAATTTGAAAGTCACTGATGATTTATGATGTTACAATGGTTTTGAGGTCACATTATGTTTCTGATATCAACATACATGTCAAATTTGAAATAGAATGAAAAAGCCGGGCACCAGTGGCTCACGCCTGTAAATCTAGCTACTCAGGAGGTTGAAATCTGAGAATTGCAGTTCAAAGCTAGCTCAGGCAGGAAAGTCTATGAGACTCTTATCTCCAATGAAAATCACTAGAAAACCAGAAGTGGCTCTGTGGCTCAAGCGAAAGGGTGCTCAACTTGAGCTGAATAACAGAGACAGCTCCCAAGCCCAGAGTTCAAGCCCCATGACAGGAAAAAAAAGATTAAAAACATGCATTCATAATGTTTTTATAACTTCACAATGGCAGTGTAATCTCATAATTCTATCTTGTCATTGTAGATTTGTGATGTCAAATGTAGTTGATGCTGCCATAATGACAATATTATGTCATACTCGTGATGTCACTAAAGGTTCGTGGTGTTACAATGGCATGTTTGATATCAATTGTCAGTTCATAATGAGAGTATAGTTACCCAAAGGGACTGTGATGTCATAAAGGCCATGTGTTTTTTTCAAAGGTGCTAAGAGGTCCTAATAGGTTTGAGATGTCACAATGTGATAGTGATGTCAAATGGCAATGAAAGCTCACAAGGGTTTTGTGATGTCACATTGGTAATGAAATCAAATAATTTTGTGAAGTCACATCTAATAATCACATGTCCAATTTCAGGTGCTACTATTTCACAATGAGGATATCAGTTCATAGAAGAAAACTGAAGTATAAAAGGCTATGAATTTTCTAAAATGCTATGAAGACACAGTAGGTTTTTGAAAACACAGTGGAACAGTGACATCACAATGGCAATGTGATGTTGCAAAATGATGACTTAACAATGGTTTGATATCACAATTGGTGATGCCACACTGGTGATGAGTTTACAAGAGGTGTGTGTTGTCACAATGGGTTGGTGATATCAAAATGACACATGTGATCTCAATTGTCATTAACCCACAATGAGTATATGAGTTCACAAAGGGACTGTAATGTCTCCAAAGGCATGCATTGTCACAAAAGTGATGAAGTCCTAACAGGTGTGTGTTGTCAGAATGTGACAAAATGCTCATAACATCTATCAGTGTGAAGTCACCATGATCAAGATGTCACACTGGATTCGGGTATCACATTTCATACCTGGATTGGGTATGAGAGGATTGGAATTTCACATTGGGTTAGTGATATCACTATGGAAATGTGGGGTCATGAAGGGATTGTGCTACCACAATGGCTATTAGATCACAATGTGTTTCTACTATAATAGGTTTGTGCTGTCACAATTGGTTGGAAATGTCACAATGGCATGCCGGATCTCAAATGTCATTAACTCACAATGAGAATATGAGTTCACAAATGTACTGTGTTGTCTCCAAAGTCATGTGTTGGCACAAATGTGATGAAGCGCTAACAAATTTGTGAGTTCACAATGTGACACCACGGTCTTGATGTCTATCAATGTGATGTCACAATGTTTATGTCAGAGTCTATTTCTGATATCATATGTCATACCTGAATTATTATGCATTTGAAAACAGATTATAAGCTTACTAATGACCTAAAATGTCCTAATGGCTGCATATCACACAAGTTATGACTAAAAATTCATGATCTTTGAAGCTTAAGATTCTTTCTTTGAAATTGTATCCTCATTGTGAGCTGGTAGAAATTGAAATAGGACATGTCATTGCGATATTACAAACTCATAATGACATCACAAATGCATTGTGACCTTATCACCACTGTGATGTCACAAAACCATTGTGACATCACGTTGCTGTTGTGCCTTCACAATCACATTGTGACATCACAAAGCTATTGTGAACTCTTGAGATGTACAAGTCGTTATGTTGAAAACAAACTTTACAACATTCATGAGGAGGGGGGAGGGGGAGCGGGGAGGATTGGGTGGGGGTGAGGGGGATGATGGCAAGGGATGGGAAGGGTAAACAAGGGAGGAGGCTACAATGCTTGGTAAGAAATGTACTCATTATCTTGCCCATGTAATTGTAACCCCTCTGTACAGTATTTTCACACAAAAAATACATGAAAAAAAACCACATGACTTCTGTGGCATCACAGACCCTTTGTGTACCCATATCTTCATAGTGAACTATTGAAAATTGTTATCACACATAGCATTGTATCATCACAAATACTTTGTGCAATAATTATGACTGAAATCACATTGTCATCATGACACCACCATTCATTGTGACATCACCAAACCCCAATGACACCATACCATATTTTTCTTTTTTTTCTTCTGTGAGTTTTTTATTGCAAATATATTGTACAGAAGGATTACAGTTACATGAGCAAGGTAATGAGTACATATCCTATCAAACATTGCTGCCTTGACATCACATTGTCATTTTCATGTCATAGACCTATCATGAATGCCAATTCTTTGATTTCATTCTATCTCAAATGTGCCATCTACGTTGATATCAGGAAACCATTGTGAACTCAAAACCTTTGTGACATCTAAATCTCTCTGTCACAGCTCATTGACTTTGTTATATCACTAAACCAATGTGACATCAAATACCTCTCCTGTTCTCATAATTTTGTGACATGCCATTGTGATATCTTAGGCCCTTTGTGAGTTGAAAATCTGTGTTCAACCTCATATTTCAGATATGACATGAGATATCTAAAATACAGTGTAACATCATAATATCACACCGCTGGACATCATAACCATTGTGCCACTTTGTGACATCTCAGACCTGTTAGTTCTTCACCTTTTTGACTACATATGCTTTGCTGACATCAGAATCTCTTTCCAAACTAATATACTCAGGGTGTGTTAATGACAATTGAGGTCCCACATGCCATTGTGCCATCACCAACCCCTTGGGACATCTCAAATCTATTGTGACCACCTCATCAGTATTGCATCACCAATTGTGACATCAAAACATTCTTATAACATGATGGTGAGATATCACATTGTCATTGTGAAATCACTGTCCCATTGGGTTTTCACATAGTATGCCCTCATACTATGGAGCTTCTTCTATCACCTGGTATCCTCATATTGAATTATGAGTCATTGAAATTTGATATATCATTCTGATATTACAAACAAACTCTGACATCACAAAATCATTCTGACCTCATCACCACTGAGACATCAAAAACCCACTGGGATATCTCATTTCCATTGTGGCATTATGGATAACATGGTGCCATCCCAAATCTATTATGTCTTCTTACCACCTTTGAAAACACACATGGCCTCTGTGACATCACAGAACCTTTTTGTATCCATATCCTCATGGGGAACTAATGGAAACTGACATCAGAAATACCATTGAAACATAACAAATCCTTTCTGACATAATCATAATTGTGACATCATGTTGCCATTATGATACCATCAGCTCATTTTGACATGTAAAACTACAATGACATCATAGCATTGTAACATCACATTGTCATTCTGTTGTCATAGACACATTGTGTTTGCCTATTATGTTATTTGATTCTATTTCTAATGTGGAATGTCAGTTGATACCAGAAATCCATTGTGAGTTCATGACCCTTGTGATATCACGATGCCTTACTAGCATCACATTGCCCGTGTGATGTCACAATGCCAAATTGATGTCAAAAAGGGATTTTGATGTGACAATGGTTATGACATCACAATGAGTTTCTGATATCAACCCACATGTCACATTTCCAATACAATTAAATCACAGATTTGGCATTCATAATATGACAATGATCTCACAATGACAATGTCAAATGCTATGCTGTCATTATCATTTCATGAAGTCACCATAAGCTAAAGATGTCATAACAACAGTATAAAGTCACACTGGTTATGATGGCATACAGTGTTTATTTTCTGACAATGATTATGAGGTCACAATGTGTTTCTGATATCAACTGATATGCCACATTTGAAATAGAATGAAATCACAAGATATGCATTTACAATGTGTCTATCACAGCAAAATGGCAATGCGATGTCATAATGCTATGATGTCACTGTAGCTTGGTGATGTCACAATGAGCTGATGGTGTCATAACGACAGTCTGATGTCACACTGGTCATGTCATAAAAGGTTTATGATGTCACAATGGCATGTCAGATATTAATTGCCATTAGTTTATAGTGAGGATATGAGAATGAATTCACAATGACATATACAAATGAACTGTGGTTAAACAAAGGCCATGTATTTTGTCAAAAGTGTTAAGGTTGCTAACAGCTTCTGGTTTTCAAAGTGTAAATGATATAAAAATGGGTTAGTGATGTCAAAACTAGTTTGCAATATCACATTTTATTTCAATTTTCAATTGCTACAAGTTCACAATGATACAAGTTTACGGAAAGAGCTTGATGTCTGAAAGGCTATAATTTTCTAATGTGTGATGAGATCATAATAGCTTTGTGAATGCGTGATGGTTCAGTAATATCACAATTGCAATATGATGTCAAATTATAATGTCATAAGAGTGTTTTTTTTTCGCCATCATAAGAGTGTTGTTATGTCACAATTAGTTGGTGATGTCATAATAGTGATCAGTTCAAAATAGTTTTGTGATGTTGTAGTGTGGTGATGTGGCAATGGCATTCCAGACCTCAATTGTCATTAGCTCATAATTAGTATATGAGTTTTGAATGGGATTGTGAGGATTCCAAAGTCATTTGTTGGCACAAATGTGATGAAGACAGAACAGATTTGTGATGTGACAATGTGACACAATCTAGCAGTGTGATGTCACAGTATTCATAATATCACAGTATATTTCTAATATTTAATACCTGAAATAATATGAGGTTGAAAATAGATTGAGCTCTCAATGGGCCTAACACAGTGGCAACATGTCACAAAACGTATGAGGACAGGACATGTTTGAGTTGTCACAGTTGTTTAGAGATATCAGAATGGCAATGGTA
The DNA here is from genome assembly GCF_024711535.1 of Dipodomys merriami. Lineage (NCBI taxonomy): Eukaryota > Metazoa > Chordata > Mammalia > Rodentia > Heteromyidae > Dipodomys > Dipodomys merriami. The sequence continues at coordinate 324,602 of NW_027206387.1, forward strand.
TATCACAAAGGGGTTGTCTTGTCATAATGGTTATGAAGTCAAAATGTGTGTTTGATATGAACCCACGTTTGAAATAAAGCGAAATCACATAATAGGCCTTCATAATGTATATATGTGGTCACAATGACAATGTGGTGTCATAGTGTTATGATATCATTACAGATTTGTGATGTCACAATGACCTGATGTTGTCATAATGACAATGTGATGTCACACTAATGATTATATTGTAAATGCTTTGTGATACTGACCTGATGTCATAATGACAATGTGATGTCACACTAATGATTATATTGTAAATGCTTTGTGATATTACAATAGCATATCTGATCTCAATTGATATTTTACAATGAGGATATGGATACACAAAGGGACTGTGATGTCACAAAGGCCATGTGTTTTTTCAAAGTGGCTAAAGATGTCATAATGAGTTTGGATGGTATCAAGGTGATTGTAATGTCACAATAGCAATGTGATATCAAAATGGCTTTGTGATGTCACATTGGTGATGAGGTCAAAATGAACAGGACAGGTTTGTCATGTCAGGTTAATGATATCAAAATGGCACTGTGATGTCACTAAGGGATTTTCATGTCACAATGGCTTTGAGGTCACAATGAATTTATCATGTCCACCAATATTGCTAGCTTGTAATGGAATGAAATCACAGACTAGGAATACACAATATATCTATAATGTCACTGTGACCTATAATGTCATATTATGATATTTAATTTAGTGATGTCAAAATGCCATGTCTAATCTTATTGGTAATTAAATTACCATGAGGATTCCAAAAGTTGCTATGTGCTGAGTCCTTCAAAAGGCACAGTGTGCTGAATCCATTACACAGGGTTGTTTGTGCTTCTCTTTTTAAGTGTGCTGTGTGCTGTCATCCCAAAAGATTCAATGTTATGAGTCCTTGACAGGACAATCTCACACACACACACACAAACAAACATGGAGCATTGCCTTGCACCTGCTTGGTGTGTGGGGTGGATGGAAAAGAGTCTCCCCCAGTGGTTGGGCTGAGGGGATCTTGAGTTGCTGTGGTTGGGGGGAAGCCCTGACCTGAGGTGAGGCTGCTTCTGCCATGGCCTGGTAGCTTTAGGTCAGAGTCAGTGCAGCACAAAACCAGGGGTGGGGGCATGACCTACTTGCGGAGGGGGTGTGACTGAGGGGAGGACAGGGCGTGGCTGAAGGGGCACATAGTTGCTGCAGCCAGGGGCACATGGTAGCTGGCATACTTGCACAGCAGTGGCTGGGCATCCTGGGTGAGAAGTGGGGGCAGAGAGAGAGCAGAAATGAGCAGGCACATGCACCAGGGGTGGCAGCGTCAATGGCTGTCCTCTGCTGCTGTAGGAGCACAGGTCTGAGCCAGGAGCACAGAGGACACAAAGCCAGCACAGCAGGCACATCCCTCTCACAGCCCTAGGGGGGCTCAGAGGCCAGGTAGGCCCTGAGTCCAAGGCCCCTGCACCAGGAGCTCAGCTGTGGAGGGGGCAAGCTCAGCCCTGCCACCTGCCTTCCCCTGCCCTGGCCACTTCTCCTGACCTCCCCGTAGCACCGCTTTTGAAACATGTTGTTGCCAGCTTGGACCTGTGACTCCTCTTGGAGTCATCCAGCGATGGTGCACCCCTGGCCTCCTTGAGGCCCTAACTCAGTCCCGGTACCCAGTGGAAGCCCTGCAGGTATGTAACTCACGACCTCAAATCTACCCCCCACCCCCCACGGACACAGACCCATGACTCCTCCCTCCCCTCTTGTGTCCCAAACGTGCCTCCCCAAAACCAGGCAGGGCTGCCCTGACTCTGCCACAAATGTGCCCCAAGAGTGTGGGGTGGGGGAATGGATGTTGATCCTGGGATCCCACCCCCAATCCATAATGGGAAGTGTTCCAGGAAAAGGGCAGATGCAAGGATGGGTGAAGAGGGGGCACCACTGAACCCCTGGCCTAGAGCAGTGGGAGCCACAGAGCCATGCATCTGCACCCTTCCTTTCCCTGGGGGGAACCTGGTGGCTTTAGTCAGAGGTGGGGAGCAACACCTCCACACCTGCCTTCTTGGGATTTTTCCTTTTTTCTGGATGTGGGGGGTATTGGATGCAGAAGATAGCCCCCCCCCACTTCTGTGTGAGCCCTTGTCTTTTGTGCTTGGTCACCCTTTCCCCTGAGGAGGGTCCCAGAAGAGCCCACTAGGGAGGTGAGGGCACTAGGGGTCAGATAGAAGGTGAATGTCTGGGAAGAACATGCCCCTCCAACACATGTATACCCTGCCTGTCCCCCCCCCCCACACTCCTGTTGTCAATAGCACTCACAGGGTGATCTCATTTCCCATCTCTGCCACCATCTGCTGGTGCTCCAGGACCATCTGGTTTTCTCATCCTCCCAAAGAATCCACCAAGTCACCCAGAAGCATCTAGGCTGGAAGTAGGAAGTTCATCCATGTATGTAGCCTTTAGGACCCCATCCATTTCCCCAACCCTGCCCCCACCCCGGGTCAGACACTTCTCTGGGGGCACCATGACCTCCTGTTTGTTTTCAGTCCAGGCTCTGAAGTGTCACTTTTCTCAGGAATCCTTCACTCAGAGTCCTGGCCTAGGGTTTTGGTGAATAGGGAGTCAAGGCTGGTTATTCCCAAGGGAAAGGGAGAGGCAAGGTGGTTCAGCATTATTAGAGCGGTGCTTCCATGGGTCCAACCCCTGGTCCTGACAAGGGAACTCCCGTACTCCAGCTTGTATATTGTCACAGATGAGGAACCAACAAACTCAGGAGGGGCACTATTCTGAGTCTATGTGTGAGTATGTGTGTGTGTGTGTGTGTGTGTGTGTGTGTGTGTGTGTGTGTGTGTGTGTGTGTGTCTGTACACGCGTGCGCGTGTGTGCATGAAAGAGAGAGAGAGAGACAGAGAGACAGAGAGAGAGAGAGAGAGAGAGAGAGAGAGAGAGAGAGAGAGAGAGAGAGAGAGAGAGAGAGAGAGAGAGAGCCTGACTGTGCTCAGCTGAATGATCAGTTGGCAAATTGCAGGTGCTGCATGGATGAATCTACAGTCACTGTTCTGGATTTGTGTGTGTGTGTGTGTGTGTGTGTGTGTGTGTGTGTGTGTGTGTGTGTGTGTGTATGTGTGTGTGTGTGTGTGTGTGTGTATTTGTTGTTCTTTTGCATCAATGCCAAGTATCAGACCAGCCATCATTTTTGTTTTCACCTTCACTGTTTCATGGCTCCTTTGGGGAAGATTTCAGTAGACATTCCTTTCTACCTATCTCTTCCCCCTTTCCTATAGCCCACATTTGCTGCTGGGCCTGCGTGGGTCTCCCCTAGGAGGCCTGTGTGAACTACAGACCAAAGTGGACACCTTCTGTCTTAAGCCTGAAGGCTTGTGAGACGAGTGTGTCCATTTCCGCACTCTTCCAGCCAGACAGTCTGCTCTCATTTGTATAGTTGGAGCTAATTCAAGGGTTGGGAATGTGTCTGCCAATTGTAATTAGGGAAGAGATGGAGGGGGGGATTAGGGCAAGGGCTGTGAAGTTAGGAGGGTCTGGGAAGTGGTGAACGGTGTGACATTGCAGATGGTTCACCATTACCGAGGATGACAGGCCAACCTTACCCAGGGCATTAACAGTGTCCACGGGGATCTGGGCAGGGTGCCCTGGCACCCCACTGGTGGTGTGGATTCCCTCCTAGGGGAGTGCACTGGTAGGAAGTCCTCCCTGGAGTCCTGCAGACTGTAATCTGTCTCCTGCCTGTGCTGTTTCCAGCTGGGCAGTGGTAGGCAAGTGCATTCCCTTTGCTGGAGTCTGCTCAGTATCAGGCCATGGCAGTTAGCTAAGGCTTGCTGAATGTCAGTTTCTGTAACCTGCCATGAGCTCTCTGGAAAGAAATGGGGACCTCTAACTTTGGAACCATTTAAGTTTGATTGGGACAACTGAAATGTCACCTTTTGCAGGGTTTTTTCTTGAAGCTGGCATTTTCCACTAACGCCTGGGATTATGGGTCAAATTAGACGGACCATTTCAGCCAACAATCAATGATGTTCAAAGTATCACAAGCAGAGTTCCCAAGCCAGATGGTCTCCTGCTATAAACGTCTTGACTTGATTGCTTTTATCCGGCAGCTGTTGATTCTCCTCTGACTCTCTCTAGTGTGAACACAACAATTGAGTGAAGGGTTAAATTATTTGAGGCAGTGACCATTTGTTGATTGTTTCAGAGCAGAGCAACACGTGGTGCTAAACCACCTGGTTGTGTGCCTTTATAAGACCTGTAAATCCTTAGCTCGGGGCTCTCCTCCTGTGCTCCACTGTGCCAAAATGTAGGATGAGGCCTGAGCTGCAGCCCATTTACATAAAACAGCTGTATAGTCTTACTCTCGTTGGTCTTCTTGGTGGGGGTCCTCTGACCTAGACATAACATTGAGGATGTCATGGGGAGCAGAGATTTTGACCTCACCATCCTTAGCCTGCCAGCTGTGAGTAGAGAGGATTCTCAGCACCTATACTGGACTCTGGGAAATTCAGAAACCCAAGATGCCTCGAGGATCCTTTCTCTGCAACATGAAACTTGGGTGCTAGATGTGGTGGGCCATCCTAGCTGGCCCCAGGGTTAGGAAAGTAGGCCCCTTGAGCCTGGCCTTCAGCTCATGGCACCTTCATTCACTCCTGAGTGGGGAATTGAGTGCGACAGAGCTGGTCAGCCACTGGCCAGAGATCTTAGAAAAGAAAGGCATCCCAGAGGCCCCGGAATCCAGCGAGTACACAGTGGATCACGTCTTCAGAGCCAAAACAGTTAAGTTCGCTGGCACCAAGAGGGTGGAGGGAGAACTGTGGGAGAGCTACATCAGGCTTTGCCCCACACACCAGGATGCTTACCTGAATAGGATGGGACTTTTCTGTAGAATTTTTGTATTCAGATGCTCATTTATTTTTCCACAAATAGTTAAAATGTGTGCCAGGCTCTGGAGGGGTCATAGACAATGAGTTTCCAGTGCTGGTTCTACAGCACATGAAGAAACCTTGGTTTGAGCTGGATGCCAGTGATTCATGCCTGTCATCCTAGCTAAATAGGATGCTGTGATGGGAGGATCGATGCTTGAGGCCCAGGCAGGAAAGCCTATAAGACTCTTATTTCCAACTAATTACTAAAAAGAAAACACCAGAAATGGAAGTGTGTCTCAAGGAGTAGTATGTTGGCCTTGAGTAAAAAGGCTCAGGGACAGCACCGAGGCTCCAAGTTCAAGGCCCAGGATGGAGAGAAAGGAAGGAAAGAGAGAAAGAGGAGGGAAGGCTGGATGGAGAAAAAGAGGAAAGAAAGGAAAAAGGGAGAACTTGTGAGCCTTGGATTGGAGTCCCTGGATCAAGAGAGCCAACCATTCACAATCTATGTGGGGACAATTTCAGAGCCTAAAGCCAGTATGTAGGACCAAGCTACTGACACCTCCACACCGTTCTGACATCCAGGAGCTGTGTGTTAGCCGACTGCAGAGTGAAGCAACCTCGGGTAGACACTAGGACTCAGGGTGGCTCAACAGGTTTCAATAATCCCTGGCGCCAATGAGTTTATTTTCTGGTCATATAAGAACAAGCTGTCCAAGGGCTAGGGATTTATTGGTGTGAGGGAGTGTTGGGGGGGGTCAAGGGATAAGCAGGAAGATGAAGAGGGATGGCGATCACAGGTCAGGAGTGTCAGTATATTGGAGCCATGACTTCACCTGACATCCTAGACCAAAAGCGATAGAGCCTTTGACCCAGCCACACTGCTATTAAGAGTCCTGGCACATTGGGTTCACCATTGACCACCTGGCTATCGTCCACTGCAGGATGCCTGTGCAGTACACCCTTGGGGACTGGGACTTTCCAGGGCTCAATCTGAAGTTGACACCCACCGCCCTGTTCTTTCCTCCACCAGAGACAGAAGTAAGCTGGCCACTAGCAAAGGACAGCCAGGGAATGAGGGTGGGAGTAAGGAGCCTAGTTTCCCCAGACTTCCTCAAGGGCACTCTAGGACCCCGCGATTGCCATTCTCAGAGGCAGAGATGGTTCTCTTTCCTGGCTCAGCCTTTAGTCTAGATGGCAGATCTGGGATTCAGAGAGGGCATACTGAAGGTGGGGCAGGTTTGGATAGAGGCTGGTGGGAAAACCAGAGGCACTGGTCTCTGAGCAGGGTTGTTTCTTTGAGGATACTCATAACCCAGGAACATTCCTGAGATAGATCAGCCCTTTTCTCCTTCCTGAGAGGGACCTAGAGCCCTTAAGTCTGTGTCCCTTGGCAGAGAAATCCTTTCATTCCCACATCCTGTGGTTGGATAACTAGACCTCACCTCCCTACCCAGTGTAGAGGCAGGCCAGTGAGAGATCTTGAGTCTTTGATAAGGCCAGGGGATCCCGAATATGCGATTGTATTTGAACATCCTAACTTGGTGCATGGTAAGTTCCATCTAAGATTACCATGATATAGGACATCGAGTCTAGAGAATCAGAGCAGGATGGGGTCTGTTCTGGGAGTCTTGAGTATTATGTGTGAGCTTTCAGCTCCCGTATGTCCACCTGCTTCCCTTTCGTGGGTGGGTCTTTGCTAGAAAAAGCTTGAAACTAGGGACTGGGTCCTATCCCTTGTCATTTATACTCAAAGCTAGCACTCTACCATTTGAGCCACAGCTCCACTTCCAACATGCAAGGCAAGTGCTCTACCACTGAGCCACCTTCCTAGCCCCCTCATATTTTTTAAAAATATTTTTAATGAATTTATATTTATTTTGTCAAGCGCAGGGCTTGTAATCAGGTTGTGACAACTCTGCCTCACCCTCGATCACTTTAGGCTGGGGTGCAGTCACTGGATGCACAACCAAACCTGGATTCCTGGGCCCCAAAGACTGACAGGAAAATAAATAAATAAAACAACAGAAAAAATAAAAACGGGAAACTTGCAGAGGTCTGCCAGTTTTACATTTGTTTTCTTTGTGAGGTGACCATCTTGGGTGTGAATAGCATGGCTGCACACTGTTTGTCACCTGGCATTGCTGAAGGCTGGTGGGCTACCAGGTAAGGCCAAAACTGCAACATAGGCCCTGTGTTTGAAGACCGGTCCTGACCCCTACCAATGGAAGAAGATACTAAGGGTCTCGTTCCTATTCATAGGAATACTGATGGAATGTTATGAATGTCAGGGTTGAATTAGATGTTCCTGAATGATAATACTATAAAATCAGACAGAGTGATTTTAGGAAGCCGATGGATTTTAGTGAATAATTTTGAACACTTCAAAAGAATACTATTAATTACATGGACACAATAGTTTCCAGACAGTGGTTGATTTAATTAATAATTCATTAAGGATGAAAACAATAATATTAATTACATAGGGGCATAAAAAATACCCAAGAATTGGTAGGAATGTAGTCTGTATAACTGAAGAATGTATAGACATCTCTGGCACTCTATAAAGATCTATATTTATTTGTGGACTACCATCTGCACGTCAATCTGTTCTTATTTTTTCAACACCTGGGGCTCAATCTCAGGTGCTGGGAACTGCTTGTCATCTCCATATACCCCAGGCTGTCCGTGCTGACACTCACTCATTCATAAATTGGATCTTGTAGGCTGTGAGTTCAGACGCCAGCACTCACAAAAATTGAATCTTGGAGTAAGAAGCCCATGGTGACATATGTTTTCCTTTTCTGTGAACGTCCTGTGTGTCATACATAGGCAAATCTATATCACATGTAGTAAATGTAATAAATATTCCATGTGTAATAACAGTCAATAATATAAATGGTAAATAAATGAATAAAACAAAAAATAAAATGAATAACTACACTAAGCGGAATATGGAATCAATATACAGGGCTCAATCTCAGGGCCTGGGAATTTCCTGGCAACTGTATTGGCTAGAGACTGTTATGCTGACAGTCACCCATTCATAAATTGAGTCTCCTAGGGCCTGAATTTAGATCCCACCACTGCCAAAAATGTAATTGTGGAGTGAGAAGCCAAGCATGACACATGTTTAATTTTAAGTGCTTCAGTGATAGGTAGGATGTATAATTCAGATGCAAATCTATATACTATGTAATAGGATGTCATAAATGTAATAAATGTCATAGCTACAATAATTTTCACTACAATTAATGATAAACAGATTCAATTGGTAGTGAACCATTCTAGGATAAAATTAGATGCAATAATTATAGGACTTGGATTACATTTAATTAATATTATATTAAGCATTAACAGAATAAAATTTTCATGGAGACATAATTAAATGCCTAATAATTGGTAGTAACACATGATGCATAATTTAATAATATATAGACATATGTCTCATTCTATAAAATATGTAATTATATGTGTGGATGTATGTACATATATGATAATGACAAGATATTTAGTAATTATTAATGCTTTATTAATTGTTAACTGGGACACATCAATAGAGGCATAATTTAATAACTAATAATTGGTAGTAATATTATCTATAATTTACTAATATACAGACATCTCTCTTTTTGTGTATATAATATTTATATATAGCTATGTCTATTTATACCTTGTTCACTCCTGGGGCTGGGTGGGTGAGTGCTCGCCTGGTAAGCACGAAGTCCTGGGTCTGATTCCTCAGTGCCACATACATAAACAGAAAACCCAGGAGTTCTGGTCTTTCAATTAATTCAGTGCTACCCCGGGGTACAAATGCTTAGGGACAGTGTCTGAGCCCCTACTCAAGTCACAGGACTGCTGCCACAAAAAGGTAGAATGTTCTAACTGCAAAATCACAGAGCAAGCTAGGAGTCTGGTGTTGACAGCTGTCATCTAACCTGACTTAGGCAGATATAAACTGCTGCAACACAGCTCCATGGATTACTCCCGTCATCCTGGCTTACCCTGGCTTAACTCTGACATCCTGACAGGAAGTCTGCTACACACTTTGAAATGTGGCTCGAAGTGGTAGAGCTCGAGCCTTGAGCAAATGTTATTAGAACAGTATCCCAATGTTTTGAGTTCAAGCCCTATGGCTAACTCCACCCCCCAAAAAAAACACCCCACTAAACCATTAGATGTGAACTTGTGTGGTTTGTGAAATGTTCCTCAAAGAATGGTGATACTAATGAAAGCACCCTAATTCTAATAACAGCTTGTGGAATAGAGCTATGTACTGAGTCCTTCATAGGGTGCTCTGTGCTGAGTCATTCACAAGGTGTAGTGTGTTGCGTCCTGCACTGGGTGCGGTCTGCTGTCTTTCGCAGGATGCTGTGTGCTGAGTCATGCAGAGAGCCATGGGCTGTATCCTGCACAGGGTGCATTCTTTCATTGGGTCCTTTTAAGAGCTCCACAACTGAGATGATTATGCAGACAAGAATATTGACGCTCAGATATGTCCCCATGGCAGGGACAAAATTGTGTATTTCTGAAGACTAGTGAGTTTTATCCTGCAGAAAAATTTTTGTCTGTTTTTTCACAGTCGTGAACCTTGAACTTGGGGCCTAGATGCTGACCCTTACCTCTTGGGCTCATGGCTAGCACTCCACCACATGGAGGCAAGGACCCCCTTGCAGCAGAAGCCATGGACTAGGGGCCAATAGCTGAGGTCTGTCATCCTGCCTTCTCAGGAATATGAGATCTGAGGATGTGGGTTCCAAACTATCCCAGACACAAAAGGTCCTATGAGACTATTATCTCCAATTTACCACTAAGAAACCTGAAGTGGAAGCTGGATGCTTGTGGCTCATGCCTGTCATGCTAACTACTCAGGAGGATGAGATCTGAGGATTATGGTACAAAGCTAGCCTGGGCAAGAAAGTCTTTGAAACCCTTAGCTCCAATGGACCACCAGAAAACCTGAAGTGATGCTTTGGCTCAAGTGATAGAGCATAGAGCACAGGACATGAGATGAAGAACTCAAGGACAGGACCCAGGCCCAGACTTCAACTCCTGCAACAATTAAAAAAGACAGAAACAAACTAACAAACGTGAAGTGGAGGGCTGGGAAGGTGCCTTAGGGGTAGAATGCACTGTATATATGAAACCATGGTTTGATATCTCAGGAACACATCACTAAAAAAAAGGCTGAAGTGGCTCTGTGGCCCAATTGGGAGAGGGCTATCCTTGTAAAAAAGTAACTAGGTACAGGGCTGAGTTCCAGCTCCAGGTCTGGTGTATGTGCACTTGCACACGGACACACACACACACACACACACACACACACACACACACACTCACACACACACACAAACACACACACACACACACACACATGCATACACACACAGACACAAACACACACAGAGACCAGAAGTGGTGACACAAAATGGTAAAGCACTGGGCTTCTGCACTGACCTCATGGTCAACATACATGCCCTGTGTTTAACCCCAAAACCTAGTCACCCAGGGCCCAACTAGGAGAGGTCAAAGGTTTCAATATCTGATAAGCTTCACCAGCCCTAGATGACAGGAAGCTTTGTGATATTAGACATGTGCTTGGATTTCCCAAGCTTCCAGAAACCTAGGAGAGGCATCATAGACCCATACTCTCCAGCAATGAAACATTTCATTAGGTTCAGTGCCCTAGTTGTCTGCTAGAAGGACTCCTGAATTATATTGATTACTGTATCTGAACACCAGAATACCGTCTCACAAAGGCAGGATAAGTGCACAGGACTTGGCCTGCCACTGGGGGTGGCACAAATGAAGGCTTCCTGTCAAAACAGAGCACTGGGGAGAGAGATCCCTTGGGGTACAAAAAGACCTTTTTCTCCTGACCTGCAGAGCCTGCCCACACTCATCATCACTAACTGACAGAGATGGAGTTGTTTGTTATACAGCTGAACAGGTGTGAGGCCATGTGTGGGCATTTCCAGACAATGAGAGAGATTTCCTCCAGCAGGCCTGGGATGGAGAGAAACATTCAGGCTACACTGGACCAGTGATGGTAGCCCTGGAACATGCACTGTGATGAAAGCAGTCTCTGTGTTATGAAAACATTCTATTGAATACAAATTTCCTAGCTTAGTGTCAATCATCATAAAGTGGAGGTTCACTTGTAGGAATACATTCATACATACCAAAAGACATGGAGGTACAGGTTCTTTATGAGGGGGCAGGTCCTGGGGTTGAACTATGAGCCTAGGCATTTTCACTGAGCTACTTTTGCTCAAGGGTAGTGCATTAACCTTGAATCACAGCCCCACTTCTGGATTTTTCTGTGATCCCTTAGAAATAACTTTGTCATAGACTTTCCAATGCTGGCTGGATTCAAACTCACATTCTGTACATCTCAGCCTCCTGAGGAGCTGAGATTACAGTGAGAAGTCACTGGCACCTTCTTTCTTTTCTTCTTCATTTTTTAATCTGGACATTCTGACTTCTTAACAGGGTCATTCCAATGGTTTGAATTTATAAGTAAACTACCCAGTGTTATTTGCAGCTGCTTTATCTGAGAAGGATTTTCTCTCCTCATCTTTTCCTCTGGTCACAGGTTTGAAGCCAAAAGTGAGGAATGAGTGTCACAAGATTGAGGAGCAAATGTCCAAAGGACATGACAGTTCTGTCACTTAGCATTGAGCTGCAGTGAATTTACTGTCTCAGAATGAGAAGACCAAAGTTTGGAGCGATCCTCATACTGTCTGCATTGCTCCTTTTGCCTATAAAATGATCTAATAATTATGATTGTTTTCTGTCTCCAACCTTAACTATCTAGAACACACTAGAAGTATCTACATGTTTCTGTTTTTCTCTAGTACCTCCTGAGATTTAGACTAAAGGTTTGTGTGGAGGAGCTCCTTGGTGAATCCCTGAGGAAAGCTGCTTGAAGTCTCCTGGGGAGATCGCAATTCAAAGTCCGCCCAAACAGGAAAGTCTGTGAGACTGTGATCACCAATAAACTACCAGAAAACCAGAAGTGGAGCAGTGGCCCAGAGGGTAGAGCTCCAGCTTTGAGAGAGAAAGCCGAGCAGGTGACACAGGCTAGACAGGAAAGCCTGGGAGGCACTTATGTCCAATTAATGACCAGATGGCTGGAAGTGGACCTGTGGTGGTGGCAGCCTCAGCCTTGTACAAAACAGCTGAGGAACTCATTGGGCCCTGGGTTTAAGCACTGAGAAGGCTACAAAAATATTTTTAAAAAAGGGAAGGCCAAGTTTATGTATCAGTTCAATATGTACTTATGTGTGTATATTACTTCCCTGAGTGCAAACAGACCATATGCAATGCTTCTCCTTTTATTTACTGGTTCATTTTTCAGATATGCTCATTGTGCGTACTGCACCGTTCTCTACATTTCAGGCCCATGGCTTTCCTCTTCCAGGGTTCCAGGGCGGTGTCCTTATATGATGCACACTTAAGCTCTCAGCAGTCTTTATTTACATTTTATTATGAGGCCAATGCAGGAACAGTTACAAATCAGGGAGGGGAAGACAAGATACAGTTTTGTAGGAGTAACTATTATACAGACAATTAAACTTGGGAACATAAAATGGTAGCATACTTATGTAAAACCTACCATTAAGAAAAATATGAGGGTACTGGGAATGTGGATTACTGAGAGAGAGCTTGCCTAGCATACAAGAAGCCCTGGTTAGGATTCCTTGGTATCACATACAGGGAAAAAGCCAGAATTGTCTAGATAGATAGATAGATAGATAGATAGATAGATAGATAGATAGATAGATAGATAGATAGATAGATAGATAGATAGATAGATAGATAGATAGATAGATAGATAGATAGATGATAGATAGATAGGTAGGTAGATAGGTAGGTAGGTAGGTAGATAGATAGATAGATAGATAGATAGATAGATAGATAGATAGATAGATAGATAGATAGATAGATAGATAGATAGATTAACCTGGTCTTGGATGTCAGGAGATATGAAGGTAACATTCCCAGTCATGAGGCCTTCTGCAGTGTGCCAGGCCACCAGCATCACCTTCACAGAACTACAGAGCAGGAAGAATGTCTCTTTCCCACTTCTCAGGCAGCCAAATGCCCCAGAGCCTAGGGCAGAGCCAGGTTTTAACTCAAGTGCTTGGAGACAGAATAGAAAGGGCCCTGCCTCTCCTTGGACTGGGGATTTATATTAATGATGTGTAGAATGAAGGAAGGAGAATGGATTGGCAGAAGCAGAAGAAGAGTATTCAAATCTGAAAGATGGAGAGTCAAGAATCCACTCCCTAAGACCAAAGAGCAGGATTTTTCTACTCTGTTCCTCCCGTCTCCCCCAATAAACTGACTCTATATTGTTTACCTACAGATAGCCTGGGTTTCTCTTCACCTGAGAGAGGAAGGTTAATTAGTTACTGTTTGAAGAGGCTGAGAAAAGCCTGACCCTGGTGTAACTCTAACAAATGTTTCTGGTTTCTCCTCATTACTGGCCATGCCTGGAATGAATGAAGTGGTTTTGCAGCTTACTTCCCTGTTGAGTGGCATCATCTTGGATCTCTCAAGGATGGGGTGCCATCTCCAGACCCATAGCCGATCCTGAGATCCTAGGCCCAGAGGGCTGTCAGGAAGAAAAGAAAAAGCTGGAAAGCTGAAGAGGGCTGGGTTTTTATGATTTTTTTTCTTTGCACGGTGACCATCCTAGGTCTGAATAACACGGTTCCAAAGTGTACCTGACCTGCCATTGCTGTTTGCTGGTGGGCTCGCAGGAAAGCCATAGACGAATCTGTCAACATTGACTATGGGTTCAAATCCCAGTTCTTACACTAATGGCAGGAGATCACAAGAGACGCATTCCTATGCATAGGAATACCTATTGAAAGTGTAGTTCATGCCTCAGACTAGTCTAAAATTGGATGCAATAATCTTAGAATGCTAATTGATCTTAATTAAAAATTTATTAAGCATGAAAAGAATAATATTCCTTCAATGATGGAATAACTATGTTTATTGCAGCATTATTTACCATAGCTAAGATATGGAACCAACCCAGATGCCCCTCAGTAGATGAATGGATCAAGAAAATGTGGTATATATACACAATGGAATTCTATGCCTCCATCAGAAAGAATGACATTTCCCCATTTGTTAGGAAATGGAAAGGTTTGGAAAAAATTATATTAAGTGAAGTAAGCCAGGCCCAAAGAAGCATAGGTCCCATGGTTTCCCTTATTTGCAATATCTAGTATAGGTATGAGTCAAGCGGAAAAGGTCAGATAATGTGATGTTAGGAAAATGAACCCTAAAATATGTATTTTAATGTTTTTGTTACTTTCATGCATGTGTTTCTAACGCATTTATAAGATTATTTCTTTGTTGCTTTGTATGTCCCTCCCCCACAGTGTAACCCCCGCTTTCACTATATTTGATGTCAGTATAACATGTGGAGGAGATGGGGACAAACAAGTCGTTTAAGGATTCAGGTGGACCTGTTGCAACAATGAGAAGTACAAAATGTCATGTCAAAACCAGCTTTACAATGTCGGTGTGTGGGGGGGAGGGGGGTATAATTGGGTGGGGGGAGGGGGGTAAAATTGGGTGGGGGGAGGGGGGAGGCGGGGAAGGGAAGTGAAGGGTAAACAAAGGAGGAGGCTGCAATGCTTGGTAAGAAATGTATGCATTATCCTGCCCATGTAATTGTAGCCCCCCTGTACAATATGTTCTCAAATAAAATAAAATACAATTAAAAAAAAAATAAATAAATACCTAAGAGTTGGTAGGAACGTAGTAGGTGTAATTCAATCATAGATAGACAGCTCTGGCAATCTTTACTAATATATATTTAATTGTATACCACTGTCTGCCTATTCATGTATTCCTGGTTTGGCCAAACCTGGGGGTCAATATCAGCACATGGGAACCATCTCACAGCTTCATTGGCAAGAGGCTGCCATGCTCAAATTCACCCACTCATGAATTGGGCCTGATAGGCCCTCAGTTCAGATGCTAGCATTGGGAGGCATGATGGAGATGCTATATGATAGGATGTAAACAATTTAATAAATGGTTTAGGTGTCATCAGAGTCAATAAAATAAATGGTAAATAAATGAGTAAAACAAGAAATAAAATGAATAACCACACCAATCACAGTATGGACTGAACATCTCTATGGAAGTATAAATCCTACCTTTAAAATGTATATAAGGAGTATTTTTCCAGGCCTGAGGCTTGAATTCAGCCACAGCTATGAGGTGGGAATGGCAGGAGATCCTGAGATACTCATTTCTGGACCTAGAAAGAGTCATGTTATGCTATCGATATCATCCTTGAATGAGTAGTTTTTGCATGATGCAAATAGGAAATGATAGGCAAGAATCATGTGGTATCAATTATTTGTAAAGAAGAGTTGATGAAGCATGACAATAATCATCACAGTCATGAAATGGAGGCATCAGGAAAGATCCAAGAATCTGTACTGACAAGGTAGATTGGATTCCATCACAGGACACCATCTCTCCTACCCTATACAAATATGTACTTATTTGCATACTACCTTCAGCTTATGAATGGATGACTATTATGCTCCCCACTCTCCCCCGTGCCCACCGAGGAGGGGGGTCTTCAATTTCAGGTCTTGGGAACGGCCTAGCTCCTTCGTGGCTCACAGGCTGGTGTGTTCATGTGGACCCATTTGCCAATTGGGCCTGCTAGGGCAGGAGTTCAGATCCCAGCATTGCCAAAAAATTCATCTTGATGTCAGAAGCCTATCATTTCACTTGTTTTCCTTTCCTGTGCAAGTCCTGTGTCTCAGCTAGGATGGAGAATGCATGGGCCACCCTGTGGCCATGGGAATAAGTTGTTATCCATGTCAACCCAGGTATATCTGTCATCATATACTCAAGAAAATACACAATACATCCATGAATAGCATAAAAAAGAAAGAGAATAACTACATTCAATGCACGATGCAGTCCACACATGAATGTGAATATATATCTCATGTTCCAATGATGCATTCGGTACTATTTGCGCCTACTTGGTGCTCAATCTCTTCGTGGGAATGGCCCAGCTCCTTAGGGGCTCACAGGCTGGTGTGCTCACCTGGACCCATTGGGCAGTTGGGCCTCCTAGTCTCCGAGTTCGAATCTTAGCATCGCCAAAAAATTACCCTGATGTGAGAAGCCAGTCGTTGCACCTGTTTTTATGTGCTGTGCAAGTTCTGGGTCTCAGCTAGGATGGAGAATGCATAGGCAACTCTGTAATTGCTTGTCAACCAGTTCACCACAGTTATATCTGTCTTCCTATACTCAAGAAAATACAAAATACATCAATGAATGAGGCACAAAATAAAGAGAGTGCCTACACTGAATGCAAGATGATGCCCACCATTGTTTGGAAATATAGATCCTCTGTTTAATTATGAATTTATGTCTATATTGGCCCCAACCAGAGCTCAATCTCAGGTCCCAGGAATGACCTAGCTCCTTAGTGGCTCATAGACTGGTGGGCTCACCATGGCCCATTCAACAATTGGGCCTGCTAGGCCTTGAGTTCAAATTCCAGCACTGCCAATAGATTCATTCTGATGTGAGAAGCTATGGTTGAACATGTTTTCCTGTCCTGTGAATGTCCTGGGTCTCATTGAAGATGGAGAATGCTATATAGGCAACTCTATAGCCATGGCAATAGGTTGTCATCCATGTCAGCTCAGTTATATCTGTCACCATACTCAATAAAATACACAATACATCCTTGAATAAGGCACAAAATAAAAAGAATAACTACACTGAATGCAAGATGCATACCACACCTGTAGGTAAAGAGAGATCTTAATTTTAAAAAAGGTGGGCTTGGTAATTTGTGCAGTGCTGGGGCTTCAAATCAGGCCCTGGACCAGGTCTGGCATTCTAGTCCTCAAGGATGGTGAGCTTCCCCTTCCCCCCACCAGTGCAACAGAGCTACCTAGACCTGAGTTCAAATCCCAGCACTGACAAAAGATTCATTCTGCTGTCAGAAGCCAGTTGTTGCACACTTTTTCCTCTCCTGTGAAAGTCCTGGGACTTAACTAGGATGGAAATGCATAGGCAAACCAATAACCATGGGAACATGTTGTCATCCACGGCAGAACAGTTATATTTGTCACCATACTTTGTAAAATACACAATACCTCCATGAATTAGAGACAAAATAAGGAGAAGAAGTGCACCGAACACAAGATGTGTCCACACATGTATGTCAATATAGATCCTATGTTTAAATTATGAATTTATGACTATAGTGGACCACCCTGGGGATCAATGTCAGATCCTGGGAATGGCTAAGCTCCTAAGTTGCTCACAGGTTTTTGTGTTCACCTTGACTTATTCTCCAATTTGTTCTGCTAGGCCCTAAGTTCAGATCCCAGCACTACCAACAAGTGGATCATGGAATAAGAAGGCAAGTGTGAAACTTGTTTTCCTTTTCTCTGAGTATACTGGGTTCATGTATGATGGAGAACATTTCTACAATCTAGATGCTCTGTGATCGGATGTCATCAATGCAATAAACGGAATGAGTTTCATCAAAGTACAATCAACAGCAAATAAATCAATAAAACAAAAAATAGAAGGAACAACCACATAAAACATGTATGGACTGAACATTAATAGTTAAGAATAAATCCTAAGTTTACAATGAATATAAATAGTATGTTTTCCAGGGCTGGTGCTTAATTCAGGCCTAGTGAACAAGCCTGTCTTTCTTATTTTCAAGTACGGTGATCTTCCCCTTCATCCACATTGCTGCATATTTACCCAGACCCTGAGCTCAAATCCAAAATTTGGCAGAATAATTAGCGGGAATTGCAAGCCAGGGATTATTTTTTATTTTTTCTTTTCTTTTATTTTCTATGAACAGGGTTTAAACTCAGGTTGTGGCAACTCTGCCTCAGCTTCAATCACCCTAGCCTGGTGTGCACCCACTGGCCCCACAGCCGCTGCTGGAATCCTAGATCCCCAGCCCTTGCCTGGAAAAAAATGCATAGAAAAAATGTGGCCTTTTTATGTTTTCTTTCCTTGCAATGTGACCCGCCTGGGTATGAATGACACTGTTGCAAAGGGTTCTTCAACTTGTATTGATGAAGGCTGCCAGACTATCGGGGAAGCCATAGGCCTATGTGGCAACATAGACCCTGATTTTGAATCCCTATCCTGACAGCAACCAATGACAGGAGATACTAAGAAACTGGTGCCCATCCATGGGAATAACAATGGAATGGTGTCAATGTCACAGTTGAATGAGTTGATTGTGAATAATGCTCCTATAAAATTGGACAGCATCATTTCAGGAGGTTGATTAATTTTATATAATATTTATGAAGCATTAAAAGAATATAATTACTTACAGGAATGCAATAATTTCAGGACACTAATTGATTTCATTGATATTTAAGGATGAAAACAATAACATTAATTATATGGATAAATAATAAATACCCAGGAATTGGTAGGAATGTAATCTGTATAACTGAATAATGTGTAGACATCTCTGACATTCTATGAAGACATGTATTTATTAGCATAATGCCATCTGCATTTCAATCTGTTCTTATTTTGTTAACCCCTGGGGCTCGATCTCAGGTCCTGGGAACAGCCTGTCTGCTCAATTTGCCCCAGGAAAACTTGCTGACATTCACCCATTCATGAATTTGGCCTTGTAGGCCATGAGTTCAGATGCCAGCACTCCCAAACAATGAATCGTGGAGTAAGAAGCTGATGGTGACACGTTTTCCTTTCCTGTGAATGTACTCGGCGTCAGGTATGAAGTAGAATACATATGTAGACCTATATCCTATTTAATCAATGTAACCAATGTTCTTCTATGTTCCATAATATTCAGTAAAATAAATGGTCAATACATGAATACAACAAAAAATAAAATAACTATACTGACACAATATGGAATCAACATATATATATATAAATATAAATCATATATGTAAATTATACATAAATAGGATGTTTTCTAGTACTGGGGATCTATTTCATGCCTAAGGAACAGACTTGAATTTCTTGACTTCAAGGAAGCCAGCTTCCCCTTCCCACACAGAGCAACAGAGATAGCCAGACCATGAGTTCAAATCCCAGTCCTGGCCAAAAAAAATGGCACCTTTATAGTATGTGAGGCCCAATTCTTAGGTATTTCATTATGCCTCCATTATATGTCTGTGATTGTTTAAATGCTTCATAAAGTATTAACTAAAATGATCAATGTCATATAATATAATGGTGTATAATTTTATCCTAGTATCATTCAAGGTCTTCTCATTCAATCAGACATACATCACATTCCATTGGTAATCATATAGAGAGGAACAAGTTCATTAGGATCTCCTGCCAATTTGAGGTGGCAGGATCAGGATTCAAACTGTGGGTTCCTGCTCCCACCACTTAAACCAATGAATAGGGAACTCACCGTTCTGTCCAAGAACATTAGCAAGACCAATGATTAGGCAGGCACCAGTGGCTCTCAGCAGTCCTCCTAGATACTTACAAGGCTGTGACAGGAGGATCATGGTCACCTTAGGCAGGAAAGTCCTTGAGACCCCTGTCCAACTTCATTGCTAACAAAGCTAGAAGCCCTGTGGCTCCATTGTGGAGGGCCAGCCTTGAGCAAAAGCAGCTCACAGACTGCCCAGAGCCTGAGTTTAATTCTGGGACTGGAAACAGACATATCCAACAAAATCTGTGCAGCTATATGGCTAAAGCAGGTCACCCTCTTGTACCCAACTGAATTGGACAGAGTTCCTTGGGAAAAGGACTGGGAGACCCACTGCCATCTTGACTCCGCCCATGCTGCTTGCATCACAGAAATCCGGCCACACTCCCATTATTTCCTCTTTCTTTCTGACCAATGGGATACAAGAATGTGGCCACGCCCACATTCAATGCTGCCTGGTAGCATAGGGATTCTCTCTGTTGGTTGACACCACGACCAGCAGTTGAGGAAGGCAGAGGTGGCTGAGTGGTGAGCAAGAGACTTGAAGCAACTTTTGAGTTTAGTAGGAAATTGACACTCCTCCTTTGCCCCCATCACCTATCCTGCTTCCTTGCAGTGCTGGGTTTCAAACCTCAGACAATTACTTGCTGCCAGCTGGCCTAAGGCCCCTCCTGGTCCCAGCCTCAGGCAGTGTGCCAGAGAAGAGTGCTCTGGGCCGATGTGTCTGCAATGCAGCTGCCATTGCCGCATGCCTCACACTGAGCAGCCAACAACAGCTTCTCCAAGCAGCACAGGTGTGTGGCAGCTCCAACACAATCCCCAGACTAGTTCGGACACCCCTAAAGTGGCACCATGATCCCCTGATTGTTTATTCTTGCCAGCTCTCAGGAGCCACTTTTCTGATTTGAGCATTTCTGAGATAGAGCCTCATTATATTCTCAGGCTGGGCTGGATCGTGATCCTCCTATCTGTGACAGGTATGTTCCACCAGGCCTGGTCCTCTGTAGTTGGGATGGTAGTCATGAAGCAACATGCACAGTCATCAGTTTAGATGGATTATCCCAAACTCTTACTCCACAGCAGCCAATTTTTGACAACAGATTTAGCTCTGTGTAAGGCCTCAACCGTAGGACCTCAGTGTCCTCGCAGAACAGTTGTGTGGAAACCAGGGATTTATACAGAGGGATCTCTGGATCATAGCTAGGCCCAGAGAGATCCGCCTTCAGACAAGCTTCTTGACAATTCTGTGAGCATAATACAGGAAGATACGCGGAAAGGGCTCAGATAGGGCCTGTTATTAATCATGCAACAGGTGTGTGATTATGAAACAAACATACCTCTCTTTTATCCTTACCCTATCCCCATGAGGAAGGAGATTTCTTCACTCTGTTGAGTTTTGCAGCTGGGGAAACTGAGGCACAGAGAAGCAAGGTGATCTACTTATGACCTCAAGTTCACCGGAAGCTCAGCCGGACTTCTCTTCCATGCTCAGTAGGACAATGGGTCCTATTCAGTCCACTTCTTGTGGTGGGAAGTCCACTTCTTGTCAGTCGTGGGGCTTGAACTCTAGGCCTGGGCACTGTTCCCAAGCTCCTCAGCTCAAGGCTAGTGCTCTACCACTTGAGCCCACAGCACCACTTCCGGTTTTCTGGTGATTCTTTGGAGATAAGAGTCTCATAGTTGTTCCTGTCCAGGATGGTTATGAACCATGATCCTCATATCTCAGCCTCTTAGAATTCTAAGCCACCAGCCCTGACTTAAGTGTAATTCTGACTTTCTTTCTCTCTCACACACACAGGAACTGGTTGAATGGGTGCTGGAGGAGGTGGTCCAGAGATTCCATGTGGCTGGAACCCAAGGTGGCCCCCTCATTCTGGGGGTGGGCTTTGGGTCACGAGCTGTCTCGCTCTGCCTGTTGAAACAGCTCCATGAGGTAAGCCCCTCGTTGCCCTGGCTAGACTGTGACGGTTATTCATTGTCCATCCAGCCTTACTGGACTTAGTATTATTTTCGACATCATTTTGTGGTGCCTCTCCAAAATTATGATACATAGTTATGGAATGAAAATATAATGCCATCTTAAGAAAGTCATTTAGGGCTGTGGGAATGTGGCTGCATGGTAGGTTTATTGCCTAGCATTCATCAAACCCTGGGTTCAATTCCTCAGTACTGCATAAACAGAAAACCTGGAAGTAATCTTATGCCACAAGTGGTAGAGTACTAGCCTTGAGAAAAAAAAAAAGAAGCTGGGGAATAATTCCCTAGCCCTAAGTTAAGCCCCTGGACTGACAAAAACAAAACACATTTAGTAAATGCAAAATAAAGAACCCATACTTGCCTTGGAATATATAATTGCTCCTTCCATGCTGACACCTGAAAATAGTCCCTAATTCATGTACTTTACTTATATTAGGATACTGTGTTAAAAAAAAAAGTTTTCTTCATTAGGTCACATCAATTAATGCCTGGAATGTGCTTAGATGTCAGGTGAAGATTAATTCTGGAAATTCAACGATTCTGGGCTTTTGTGTGGTCACTGCTAATCAAAAAGATAAGGGTAGTCAAAGTGTGATTTGGAAATCACAGTCATTGCACCAAAAATTCAGAGGCTAATTAACATTTGTGATAGAAGAGAAGGAATAACTCCAGATGAAGGAATAAAATAGTAAATAAAGTATTCCAGAAACTGTTCTAGGGAACCCTTTTTGGTTATTTAAGAACTAGTTATCAATTAGGCTTACCCCTCATTGACTTTAGCATTCTAAATCTTAGGCTGGTTCTTAATCTCTGTGTGATAAATATATCTCCTTCTATGCTGTTCTTTCATACCTGATCTCCTTTGCTTTCTAAAAATCTCAGTCTTTTATATTTCTCTATGAACATTTCCTGATACTATACATATACTGATGCCAGAAGATGCTAATGTAAGGGTCCCATAGCTCATGAGTCATTAATGTAACAACCTGAAAAGGAGGACATATTTATGGCTAACTCAAATTTTCGGAAAAGCTGCAATATCATCATTTGGTTCAAATTTCCATTCTTTGTCTACATAGTGTCATCCATTACACATAAATGTGAATATGAGATGGGTGCTGATGGCTCACATCTGTAATCTTAGCTACTCAGGAGATTGAGACCAGAGGATTGTGGTTCAAAGCCAGCCTGATCAGGAAAATCAATGAGACTCTTATCTTCAATTAACCACCAGAAAACCAGAAGTGGTGCTGTAGGTAAAGTGGTAAATAGTTCAACTTGACCTGAAGAGCTGATGGACAGTGCCCAGAAACAGAGTTTAAGCCCCATGACCAACAAAAAAGATATGAGTTTAAGTTTCCTCAAAATAAAGACAATGTCAATAATCTTCCCAAGCAGAAGAAATAATTCCAAAAGTTAAAATGTAAGTTATGGCTTCTTTGCTGTACATATTCTCTTCTTTTAAAAATTATAAATTTATTAGTTTTACAATAAATTTCAACTAATATTACTTGTTTCAAAAGATAAGTCCATACAGTTGATATCACTTAGCTTTCTTACGATCTTAGATCAAAAGCCAATCCAGGCAGGGTCATCTGTCAAAATCTTATCTATAATTAAACACCAAAAAAGCCGTAAGTGCAGTTTTGGCTTAAGCTGTAGAGTACTAGCTTTGGGGGCATGTGGGCAGGAAAGACAACTGTTCAGGGACAGGGTCTGCCCTCTCGATTCAAGCCCCAGAACCAGCACAAACTAAACAAACAAGGACAGAGAAATAACCCCACATATTTCTTTGGGACCATCGGTAAAGAAGTACTGATCTGAGAAGAGGCTTCTTTTGCTGATAATACTCACTGGTTCCTGCTTTTTTGGAATCCTTATTTCTATGGAGAACTCAGGAACAGATTAAAGGAATTGATAACTGACTCCTGGAACAAGATAATCATCTCAGGGGAGAAATATCCATCCATAAGACACTTTAAAATCTCCATGTCTTTGTTTCTTTTCATTAGAACACTTTTAAAACAATGTCATTTCCTTTTGTTCTATGCTGGTTTTCAAATGGCACATTATTTCTTTTGTAATAGTCTCTACTAGAAGTTTACAGAAAAGTTTTATATGATTAAAGAACACACTCAAAAAAGTCAAGGACAGAGTATCCTTCTAATCTTGGGATTCTGTTCTTGTACAGTTAAAGTAAAGCATACGTTAACTTGAACTTTGTCATTGCTCTATGTTCAATTCCTCTCCTAGGATCAGTTTCCACATCCAGTAACTGTTACTTCCAGTAACAATCGATGGTGCTGCTTGAGGTATAATGAATGTTTTCTGGGTTCACTGTAATAACACAAGGATACCTTTGGACCTGAGGTAACACGTGTTTCAGAGACAACTTAATTAAGATAAAATATGAAATTTATATTTCTTATAAATTCATTATCCATGAGTACATTGAGTTCAAACTTTGTAAGTTCTCTTTAAATGAAGACGAGTTTTAAATGGGAAGAAGGTTCTCAGATCATTCTCTTTGTGAGTGTATTTGCTGCGCATTATTTCCCAAGTGTACATGAGTTAATAGTAAGAGAAAATATAGCAATAATAGGAGAAAGAGAAGTGCTGTGTTTAAGTATAAGGGTTCAATACAATATAGAAGATTCTACAAATAACACAACATTGAAACAATAAAGCCCAGTATGTAGATTTATGGGAGTGATATAGGGAAAGCATTACTCCTAAGTGAAACACTAAGTATGAGGCCACTCCCTTTCTAAATCACGCTTACTAATCATGCAAATTTGTTAAAAGTAAATGGAAGAATAATTCTGCTTCCAATGCAAGTCAGATATAAGAGCCTGGACTTAACTGGAAAAAAAGTCCATCTTGAGAGAGCAGGGATGATACTAGCAATGAACTGGTGGCTACGATGACATTTCTTTTTCTTTACTTATATATACTTTTTGTGGTGGTGGTGGTCTTGGCACTTGAACTCTGGGCCTGGGTACTGTACCTCTGCTATTCAGCTCAAGGCTAATGCTCTACCACTTGTGCCACAGTGCCTCTTCCACTTTTCTTGTAGTTAATTGAAGAAAAGAGTCTCTGGGACTTTCCTAGTCGATCTGGCTTTGAACTCCAATCCTCAGATCTCACCGCCATCCGGTTTAACACTCAGCATATGTAATGTGTATGTTCATCTATCTTTATATGAATTCTTGAGTTAAAAATGTGGTATACAGCTTAGACTTTACACTAACAAAAATGTTTTTAATTTAAAAGTTCATATTACTGGATAAATAAAACCTAAGTATGTAAAGGAGTCTGGGAAGCTCAGTTTGCATCCAGCCTGGGCAGAACAGTCTTTGTGACTCTACCTATAATTAACCAGCCAAAACCTGGATTAGAAGAATGGCTCAAGTGATGGAATACCAGTCATGAGCAAGACTGATCAATAAGAGCTTGGGGCTTTTGCATACATACATACAAACATACTCACACATAGAGGCACTTACATGTGCACACATGAATACAAACATGATACAACTCTCAGAACATGTAGAAAAGTTAGAAAACAATATAAAATATGTCCTGAGTAAGACTAGAATCAAGTGATAATTGTTAAAATTAGAATGTCCTCAAGTGAATTACCTTAAAAAATGTTTGAGACTATTACATAGGTAGGGACCAGAGATAGTAAGAGAATCAAGTAATCATTATTAAAGGGATCAGATCCACGGAGGAACGAATCAGAGACCCCACAGGTGCATCTGAAAATGTTCATATCTTGTATGAAATGTTAGAACATCTTTGAAAATAGTAGATGAACAGTCTGAACAGTCAGTCTAATGGATAATATCATTGGAGAAGTTCAGGATTACTAGTCTGTATCTAGATTAAATCAAGAAAATATGGCAGAGCAATGTGATAAAAGGCTAGAATTCTAGCACTCAGACCAAGACAGGAGATTAGAGAGTGGAATTACATAGTGATAGCTTCCCTGAACCAAGGAGTATAATTTTGTCTTAATAAAACAAGCCATTCAAGAAAGGAATACAGGGGCTGGGAAGGTTGCTCAGTGGTAGAACGCTTGCTTTGCATGCCTGAGGCCCTAGGTTCGATTCCTCAGTACCACAGAAGCAAAAAGAAAAAAAGGTGGACGTGGCGCTGTGACTCAAGTGGTAGAGTGATAGCCTTGAGCTGAAGAGCTGAGGCACAGCACCCAGGCCCAGAGTTCAGGCCCCACCACAGGACCCCCCCAAAAAAAATGAAAGAAAGGAATACACAGTAGGCAGATTGGGCTAATTTTGTCATTATGTTTTGAGAAGTCAAGTTTCTTATTGAAATGCATCTCATATATAATCATCTGTTCAGTTTTAAATGCTCTCTTCATTACAGAACATTCCTAGATGCAAAATGGCTTATGAATCCCATCCAAAATCTGAAAAAGTAAGTAATCATTCTGTTGGATTCTAAAGAAATAATGAAGTATTACAAGGTTAAGCCTGGAAAAATAACAAATTAAATCTAATGTAAGACTTGTAGATCTTGCTAAATTAGAATTTAGATTTCAAATAAATATTTTGGTTTTGTTTGTGATTTCATAATCTATAGTATAGTACAAAAATTCTTTTTATGTAGATGGTTTAATTGACAAATTCACAAATGATTCTGGCATTCTATTTGCCTAGAATATTCATTCAAGAATGTTATAATTAGAAATTAGTTAATAGATAATTCCAATAGTTCATGTATTAAATGATCATGTGAATAATGTAGACAGAATTGCCAACAAATGGATTGTATTAATTTATAAATTTAGAAAAAGAGCAATTTTTTGAGGCTTTGGTATAACTTGGTATGAAGAGAATAATTCTGTGAGATCCTCTTTCTTCTACCTATATGTAACACAGGAAGCAATTCCCTTAATTACGTGCTTCCGTACACAATGAGAAAAATGCGAGGTTTGGGGTTTGTTTTAATTTTTGTTTTGTTTTATTGGTTTGTCCTAGGGCTTGACCTTTGGGCCTGGAAACTGTCTCTGAGCCTGTTTTTGCTCAAATCTCATGCCCTACCACTCCAAACTCAGTGCCACTTGTGTTTGGCTTTTTCTGAGAAGTTTATGGGAGATAAGTATCTAAGGAACCTTCCTGCCTGGGTGGGCTTTGAACTGTAACCTTCCAATCTTACCATCCTGAATATCTATGATGGTTAAAAATGTGTAAATATAAATAATATTTGTAAGTGTTCTGATCTCAAGAATATCAGTGGGAGATAAATTCATGTAACCCAGTTTATTGTGGTGTTCTTTCCAGAACAAGGAGGGCATCACATTAACAGAGGTGTAGTATTTTTTCACAATAGAGATAAGGTATATTTTATGCAACTTATTTTTTAATTTAATTTTATTGACAAAGTGATGTACAGTGGGGTCAAAGTAATTGTAAATTAGTGAATACATAACTCATTTTTCTCATAATTTTTCTTCACCCTAATACCCTCACAAGTTGTAATGTACATTTCCAACATAATGTCTTGTGCGTATTGTTATTGCATTGTTTTGCCCTTTGTCCTTTGTCTCGCCATTAAGTTGTTCCCTATCCCTTCCCTAATTAAGGGAAATATATATATACAACACACAGGGTACCAAAATCAAATACAGCAGGGGATAAACCATAGGGGGAAAATCCAAAGAAAATAGAAATCACATAGTACATTAAAAAAACAACAATCGCAAATAAAAATCTCTGTTTCCATATCTTAGAGTTCATTTTGCTCAGCATCAGATTATATGGTCATATATACGTATAACAAAGCCACTGGAAAATAATAGTTTCATGGACAAAATATCATGAAAACTATACGTTAAGTGTTTTGATGGTAAAGGTGGAATTAGGATTGGTGAGTTCGTGATTCTGATAAAGTAATTTCAAAAGAGTTTTAAAATTATGACAGGTAAAATTTAATTGTGCAAACTTTTTAACATCTTAGCCTATTAAGAAAATTTAAACTTGCCTGGGAAAATAGGCTTTCATGCAAAGAATCCATGGAGACTAAGCTGAGAGGGAGCAATGTGGGTGAAGATGGCTCATTTTCACAAAAAACAAACAAATCTCAGAAACCTTGCAATAAATCCTGTAGGTTCCTTTGAGAATTGTCCTTACCCAGGAAATGTACTCTCACTGTGTGAAACAAGGTTGTAGTGGAATTTAAATTCAAAATTCTTAAAACAAAATAAGGCATCAAAATTTGTGAATTGCCAAGCAGTAATTCTCTGAAAAACATAATTTGGGTCAAAATATTTAGGGAGAAAGTGTTCTCCACAATGAAAGAAGGTATTGGGTTTACACTTTTCTGCTTGTAATACTTTCCATAATGTCTTTGCACGTGAAGCAGTGAAACAGAAAAAAATCTTATTGGATACTTCAAACCAATGATTTCACATTTCTAAGTAGCTCACAAAATATAATATCCTTATTAACATGAGATAGTGAAGACTTTCCTTATTACATAAGCCAAAAAGGTTTGGAATCAGAAAAGAAGTGAGCAAATTGAAAAGGAAAGAAAAGGCGTTCTTAGAAGCCCTACCTAAGCATATTGGCTCCAACAGTGGAGGGAGGCCAAAACTTTATGATATATTGTAATAATATTTTTGGTACCTAATGTGATTTTACAGAGCTTATTTGGCTCCTTAATGCAGAACAGATTGAATGAAAACATGACAGTAAATTCCACATCCAAATAAATGAGCTTTAAAAGAGAAACCATCAACATGTAGCAGTGAGGGAGGCCGAATAGTCCTTCAGCTTCACTAGACTTGAAGTCCAGAAGCTGTGATTAATTGGAAATCAGGCAAGAGCTAAGAGGAGGACATCAAAGTAGAACACAGAAGTATTGTCCTTTGTAACAGACACAGTCATTCAAGGTATGGGTGATTTAAATCTGGTCCCCTTAGTAAACCTTGTTGAGCAAATGAAAGACCAAGAAAAAAATAATCGGTTGAAATCATTTTGCAACGAGTAACTTCCTGTTCCCGATATGGCATCAAAGGAGAATACTGAAAGAGAAGATAAAAGTGGAGTATTCTTCGATTTCCTCTAAACATGTTGTTAGCAAAATATATCTTTGAGTTTAGAAGTGTTTGAACCAAAAAGTGGTGGAGTACTTATTTTTGTGGGCACTTTAAACACAGGAAGACTTTAAAGGTAAAAGAAAAAAGAAAACGAATAGCTAAATATTTGTGATCACAGCTTCTTGGACTGGTTTTTTGGAGACAAAGATTTACATTAGAGTTTGTCCTCATTAACATAGATGTTGGGTTTTCATGGCAACCAAATACAAGTGTAAAGTTTAATGGCTCGCTTGGACAAGTAAACAGCATGACAGAAAAAAATGGCAAATAATATTTAGTGAATTACTTCGACCAATTATTTTCCAGAACAAAGAAGAAAGATATAACTCAAAATCACTTGACTGAAAAGTACGAGAAAAGAGTAGTGAAGAGAGATGAGCGAAAACATAGAGGACTGTTTTGTTTCCAGTGGAGCACTGGGTTCTTGATCTTGTTTCTTCCATTCTATTCACAAGCTATCAAGTGTGTCTCAGGACTGGAGTATCCAGTTCAGAAAAAGAAAACTCGCTGAAGAAAATATTTGCAGCAGATATAGGTGATTTATAACCTTAGACAATCTATTTAAATCTGTTCAAAACTCTCCCCTGCCCCAAACTGCTCTTTCGAACAGCTTTGTTTGCTTTTCCAAAGACTGCACTTCATTAACTATTTAAAATTTTGAGAGGTCATATTCAACAATCTAGGGATTACTGTTTGGTTGCGATTTCTGTGTGTTTTTGTTTTTTTTTGTTGTGTTTTTTTTAACTGAATTTCAGAAGGTTTGCAAGTGTGTTACAATAAAATATGTCCATCTAATTGTCCAATGCTACTGGATTAGAGTCACTCCTTCTATCATTCTCAACCAACCCCTTCTGCAAGATTAATTTCAGATTTACTAATTCCTTTATCCCATGTGTACATTGAGCATTCTAGCTGTACTTGCCCCTTGTTCTATTTTTCATTCATTCTATGTCTTTACTATTATTCCTCTCTGGTTTCAAATTCGTGATAGTCATTCTGTTAAACTGTTGGTTAATATTTTGAAAGTTTTATATACATTCCATGGAGTTTCAATCCTGCATATACTTGAACTGATGTCAGTTTATATTTCCATAAATCACTCATCTGCAATAACAATTTGCAAGACTGGAGACGTGAAGCCCCTAGACATGATTTTATTCTCATCGATTTGGAAGATGAATCTTTAGTAAATAAGAAAGTATAAAAATGGCTTAGAATGTATTCCTAACTACCAGTTTTTATAAATGGCTTTGTACAATGGTTTTTGATTATTTTATTTTACATGGGATAATATTTTCTACTACCTATAAGTTTTGGAAAAAGAAGGAAGCTTCGATTTACTAGTATAGAGGAATATGATAGAAATAGAAGACAGATTTTATGTTTGTCACATCTCTGATGAGTACCCATATTTAAGGCTTAAATTTATATTTCTTCCTATGTTAGACAGATAGGGAAAACATAAAACAACATATGCTAAGGCAAATATTTGTGACTTTTTAAAATGTACCTTATTAAGTAATGAAATTTACTTTATTAGCTAGTTTGGGTTTGAATTATGGGAGGCTGATCTATTAACACATTTCTGGAAGGCACATATTGAACAACACAAATGCTGGTGGGTATTATTTCTACACTTTAATGAATGGTTGAACCTGTTTGGCATTAGTGCTGGGTAAATAAATCAACTCTGTTGTAACTTACTCCCTACACATGAAAAACTTGTAATGTCACTAAGTATCATCTACTTGTCAAATGTTATTTTTGCGAATGTGATTTTAAAAAGTTTATTTGAAAAGGAATACACTTTCAGGAGATTAAATGTAGGTTATCATTGGTTTGAGAATGACAACATTTTTTACTATAAAACCAAGTTTTCCTGAAGTACCAGTGTTTTGAAGCACTAAGGATCTTCTCAATTAATGTTTTACTGTATTATATTTGATCTCTAAGTCAAATTTACCTAGCCTTGGTAGACCAATTATGGATCTATCGTTTCAGGAACTATTTTTTTGGCCTACTTATGCTGGACTGAAATTTTTCATTAATCATTAGAGGAAGGGTATTAAAAAATCCTGTGACATTTGTGATTTGTTCACTCATATGGCCTGGTCATTTGTAAATTGAAAGTTTGAATTACTGTACTTTCTCTCAGATTTTGTGATCTCATTTTTAAATTTTTTTAAAATTTCTTTTTTAAAATTTTTTTTAAAATTTTTTTTGGGTCCAGTTGTGGGGCCTGAACTCTGGGCTTGGGCTCTGTCCCTCAGCTCTTCAGCTCAATGCTAGCGCTCTACCACTTGAGCCACAGTGCCACTTCTGGCTTTTTCTTTTTGCATATGTGGTGCTGAGGAATCCAACCCAGGGCCTCATGCATGCAAGGCAAGCATTCTACCACTGAGCCACCTTCCCAGCTCTGTGATCTCATTTTTAATTTTAAGTTGCCTTGCATTTCACAATTGCTTACTGTCTTAAGCAATTGTGTCCCTGAAATAGGAAATGAAAAATTGAGATGGGTCTTCAATTACTTTTTGTTGGCATGTTACATGGGCCTAGAGGAGAATTCTTGTCCTTGTTATATGATGATGGGAGCTGGGATCCTAGGACCCATGGGTCCTGCAGAAGAATAATACGTTTTAGACATCATATTGGGTATAATCAGTAGGAATGCTTCAGAAATATGTTGAAAAACAGTTTGAGACCAGAGAGTTAAAATCCCTAATAGATTACAGAAAAACAACATCTTTTTTTTACCATGTGAATTCAGAAGATCAAGAACACATAGTAGGTATCACAGGTTTATACCGAAGACATTGCATTGATTCTTTTTATATTCTAATATATATTCTAAACTGAATTATTTATATTCCAATCTATTTATTGGCATAAATATCAATTTGTCAAATTATCAATTAATTCTAGTAAGATTCACTGTGTGAAACACTGTGATTAAAACATTACCAATTTAAGGCCTAATATCGAGGAGAAACCTATGGACTGCTGTAGAGAGCTGTGAGAGGCCGCACCTGGAAGATGGTGCCAGCTTCCGCCCTCTGCCTTCCCGATGGCGAGTGCTCTCGTGGTAAACAACTCCTGATATGGCTAAGGCAAAGAATCTGGCTTGCTTCCGCGCACCTGAACCTATTGGTGGTTCCCACGTGGCGTATCAGGGTTGGCTACCCAGCGGGTACTTAAGGCTGTGGGGAATTCTCCCCGGGGTTGGGGTCAGAAGATTACAAAAAGGTCCTGAATAAACTGCAGAGAGGAGAGTCCGGTGTCACGTCTTCCTTGCTGGTCGAGGCGGTAGCAACACGTGGTGGCCCGTACGGGGACTCAGCCATAACCCCAATGAGGACTCAGAATTCTCTATGGTCAGTGTGGTGCACCGGTAAGTCCCCAGGTAAAAGGGGAATCCGCGACAAAAGTGGGGGTAAGTCCCCAGGTAAAAGGGGAATCCGCCACAAGAGCGGGGTGTAAGTTCCCAGGTAAAAGGGGAATCCGCCACAAGAGTGGGGAGTATGTTCCCAGGTAAAAGGGGAATCCGCCACAAGCGCGGGGAGTAAATTCCCAGGTAAAAGGGGAATCCGCCACAAGAGCGGGGGATTTTTGCTCTTCTCGGTAGATAAAGAGACAGCGAAAACCCAGGGCTAGTCAGTAGAGTAGCCAAAAGTGAAAGTAAAAGTTTGTTTACCAGCTTTAAATGTTTAAAACATGGGCGCTTCTTCTTCGCACCCAATTTTTTTGGCTCTCAATGAGCTACAGCACTCAAAAAAGTTAAAAATAAAAAAGAGTACTTTAGAGAGATTTTTGAATGAATGTGACACCGTTGCCTCATGGTTCGCTGTCTCCGGAAGCCTCACGGTGGCCTCTTGGGAGAAACTAGGGAGGGACCTAGATTTTGCCTCTGAACAAGGAACGCTTAAGAGCGGAGTGAGACCAATATGGAAACTGATAAGAGGCTGTCTCAAGGACCAGCGTTTGTAAACATTTGGGTAAATGCCCAAAAGTGGGATTGCTGGATCATAGGGGAGATCTATGTGAAGTCTTCTGAGGAACCTCCATACTGCTTTCCAAAGTGGTTGAACAAGTTTACATTCCCACCAACAATGAAGTAAGGTTCCTTTCTGTCCACATCCCCCCCAGCATCTGTTGTTGTTAGAGTTCTTGATTTTTGCTGTTCTAACTGGAGTGAGGTGATATCTCAATGTTGTTTTGATTTGCATTTCTTTTATGGCTAGGGATGCAAATGTTTACAAACAAGACCACACTAAAGCTACCAGCACAACTATGTTTATTGCAGCATTATTTACCATAGCTAAGATATGGAACCAACCCAGATGCCCCTCAGTAGATGAATGGATCAAGAAAATGTGGTATATATACACAATGGAATTCTACACCTCCATCAGAAAGAATGACATTTCCCCATTTGTTAGGAAATGGAAAGGTTTGGAAAAAATTATATTAAGTGAAGTAAGCCAGGCCCAAAGAAGCATAGGTCCCATGGTTTCCCTTATTTGCAATATCTAGTATAGGTATGAGTCAAGCGGAAAAGGTCAGATAATGTGATGTTAGGAAAATGAACCCTTAAATATGTATTTTAATGTTTTCGTTTCTTTCATGCATGTGTTTCTAACCCATTTATAAGATTATTTCTTTGTTGCTTTGTATGTCCCTCCCCCACAGTGTAACCCCCGCTTTCACTATATTTGATGTCAGTATAACATGTGGAGGAGATGGGGACAAAAAGTCGTTTAAGGATTCAGGTGGACCTGTTGCAACAATGAGAAGTACAAAATGTCATGTCAAAACCAGCTTTACAATGTCGGTGTGGGGGGGGAGGGGGGTATAATTGGGTGGGGGGAGGGGGGTAAAATTGGGTGGGGGGAGGGGGGAGGCGGGGAAGGGAAGTGAAGGGTAAACAAAGGAGGAGGCTGCAATGCTTGGTAAGAAATGTATGCATTATCCTGCCCATGTAATTGTAGCCCCCCTGTACAGTATGTTCTCAAATAAAATAAAATACAATTAAAAAAAAAAAAAAAAAGGACCAGCGTTGCATTGAGGCGGTAGAGAATGGTCAGGCCGCCCTAGAAATGCTGCAGGAAGAAAGATTGGAAAGGGCAGACAGCGAAAAGGAGGGGAGCGGTGGGGGGGGGTGTTATACCCTGATTTTGCCGAACTAGAGACCTCTGAGTCTACAGACTCAGAGGAACTACAATCACTCATAGAACAAATAGAAAAAACAAAGATAAGAAAGAGGAGGAAAGGGAAGGAGAGAGAGGACCCAGATAAAGACGAATGCACGCCCTCCATGTGCCGTGCCACACCTTTGGCCCCTCAGCTCTATGCGGAGGACCCTGGAAGTGGCAGCCCCGGCTGTTCTTTCAGCCCAGGCATGTGGAAAGCGGTCAGAACCGAGTTACATCTAGCCTGTCCAATATTTCAGGATCCACAGGGACAGCGGTATCATGAACCCTTAGTTTTTAAGGTGATAAAATCTTTAGCTGAGTCTGTGCGGACATACGGAATCACGGCCTTCTTTACTGTAGCCCAGGTGGAGGCCCTAAACAGACATTGCATGACACCCGGTGATTGGAGTGGGCTCGCACGAGCTTGTTTGAATCCAGGTCAGTATTTAGATTGGAAGGCCTTTTTGATTGAATTTTCTAGTGAAGAGGCTGCAGCCAATCAGGCTAGGGGGAAACCAGCTTGGGACAGAGATATGCTGCTTGGACAGGGGAGATTCGCCAATCAGCAGATAGGCTACCCGGTTCAAGTTTATGAACAAATCAATAAAATTGGCATAAAGGCATGGAAGGCCTTACCAAATAAAGGCGAGGTGAGTGGCAATCTCACCAAAATCCTGCAGGGCTCTCTGGAGCCGTTTTCGGACTTTGTTGCCTGTATGGTCGAGGCCGCTGGCAGAATTTTTGGTGACCCAGATGCAGCCATGCCATTAATTAAACAGCTTGTTTACGAGCAGTGCACTAAGGAATGCAGAGCCGCCATAACCCCATATAAGAACAGGGGACTGGAAGCATGGATGAAAGTTTGCAGAGAGCTGGGCGGACCACTAACTAATGCTGGATTAGCTGCTGCTGTGGTGCAATTAACCCAGAAGAATGGGACTGGGAAGGTAGCTCAGTGGTAGAGCGCTTGCCTTGCATGCATGAGGCCCTGGGTTCGATTCCTCAGCACCATATAAGCACAATGAAAAAAGCCGGACGTGACGCTGTGACTCAAGTGGTAGAGTGCTGGCCTTGAGCTGAAGAGCTGAGGGACAGCGCCCAGGCCCAGACTTCAGGTCCAGGAAAAAACCTATTCAAAAAATGCTGCAAATTTGTCTAAACAGTTGTTTAGTTATCTTTTAGGTAATTGAACTTGGGAGTTCGACAGCCTGATGGAACAGCTCAGGGTTGCCATCGTCATGGTGAACTCGACCCGAGTGGATGCCGGATTGGCGGAGGGGTTATCTTCATGGATCTCCGCTGCTATGATTCATCTCAAGGAGAGGGCGGGTTTGGGAGCCCTGATAGGCCTCCTGGTGTTAGCCTCCTTGGTATGTCTGTGGTGCATTTGCCAAATTAGAGGTTCTCAGCGTCGCAGTGCAGCCATGATTATCCAAGCCTTTACAGTCATTGGAGCAGGTCAGTCCCCATAAGCGTGGCTTGCCACCCTAAAACAATGAACACAGATTGCAAAGCCAAAATACTGCAGTCGAGAGGCATGAGTTTTGCCCTCGAGGAGAGCATGTTTGATTGCACACGGGTTCGATTCGCCTTTTCCCATCCTTGTGAAAAACGAATCAATGGACAGGCTGAGTCATCCCTAGAGAAGGCTCCCTCTGGGAGAAGGCTTGTATGCAGTCCTTGCAATTGCACAACAGGGATCAGACCTCTGTTCTCATCTGTGTTCTTTAAACAAAAAAGGGGGAACTGTGGAGAGCTGCGAGAGGCCGCACCTGGAAGATGGTGCCAGCTTCCGCCCTCTGCCTTCCCGATGGCGAGTGCTCTCGTGGTAAACAACTCCTGATATGGCTAAGGCAAAGAATCTGGCTTGCTTCCGCGCACCTGAACCTATTGGTGGTTCCCACATGGCGTATCAGGGTTGGCTACCCAGTGGGTACTTAAGGCTGTGGGGAATGCTCCCCGGGGTTGGGGTCAGAAGATTACTAAAAGGTCCTGAATAAACTGCAGAGAGAAGAGTCCGGTGTCGCGTCTCCCTTGCTGGTCGAGGCGGTAGCGACAGACTGCTCCTGGAGCTATGGAAATATTTTGTGATAGAATATCAGTGGTGTGAGTTCCTGCCTGGTTGGATGGTAGACAGACCAGGACATTAGGTAATCATGCATATGAACATTTTTTTCATCTTCTTGGCTTTAGCTACTTTTGTAATGGTAGGTATAATAATTACATTTTGATAAAATACCTTCTAGTCAGAACAGTTATATCTGAACTGTTCATCTCTCTATGATCCCTTGTTACTAATATTAGTTTTGTTCAAGTAAGATAATCTATGCTGTCAGGGTAACATATTCTGGTTGGTCTGTTCCTACATTGAAGAAGGGTAAAGTGTCATGTAGACATTTGTGCCTGTAAGACCTCATTTGGGAATTTTAAGCTGTAGAAATTTAGAAGTAGCTCTGAAGCAAGGCTTACTTTGAATATATTAGTTCCACAAAGGTAACTCATTAGATAAATAAGTACTTGAAAAGCCATCACCTTTTTTTGAGGTCGTGGGGCTTGATCTCTGGGCCTGGGCGCTGTCCCTCAGCTCTTCAGCTCAAGGCTAATGCTCTACCACTCGAGCCACAGTGCCACTTCTGGCATTTTTTCTTTTTGCTTATGTGGTGCTGAGGAATTGAACCAAGGGCCTCATGCATGCAAGGCAAGTGCTCTACCATTGAGCACCTTCCCAGCCCCACAGCCATCACCTTTGGACCTAGGTATAAAGACTTCAAATTATGATCAAATTTAAAATGAAAAAGACGTAAAATAGTCATTGACCAAAAAAATTGCAAATGTGAGCAATCGACTGAACAATATAAGTATTTCCCACTATACAGAGAATTTAGGAGAAATAAGATCAATAGCATTTTTAGGAACAATAAGATTTCCTTGTTATAAAGAGGCAACCAAGGATATATTCCTGTATAAAGATTGCATCATTAACTACTTAAATTTACAGGATACTACATGCTTCAGCAGTACGACTATCAAAGTTACAACAATACAAATATTAACATGGCACTTGCACAAGCATGATATGAAAATTTGTAAAGTATTCCATATTTTTCATTCTTCAGATGCAAGAAATGAAAAATAGTTATTAAAAAGTTGATTGCAAAAATACAAGTGTGACAATACATGTAAATCATAGAATTAAAGTTAATTTGATATAGTGTATTAAATCTTCACCTTAGAAAGGCTTTTACATAGCATAACCTTTACAAAACATTTGAAATTAGATAACATCTTCATTTTATCCCAAAGAAATAAAATACTATAAGGAGCTAGGAAAAAAGGAATCTTAAACTGTTTCTTTATGGAATGTAATCTGAAAGGACACATTTATTAATGAACCCATATATTATAAAACAATGTAGAATTCAACGTATTATACCTAGGAGAGAATGAAATAGATTATGGACATTATACAATCAGAATACAGAATATTTTAAAATGTACTTTTCTCAGACAAGCACCAGACATATCTTTAATTTCTGTACTACTAATTTCAACAGGTAAGTTAAAATTATTTCTGATTTAAAATAATCACAAACTCATGGGGCAGGGAAGGTGGTTCAGTGGTAGAGCACTTGCCTTGCATACATGGGGCCCTGGGATCGATTCCTCAGCACCACATAAGGAAAAAAGAATAAAAGCCTGATGTGGAGCTGTGGCTTAAGTGGTAGAGCGCTAGCCTTGAGCTGAAGAGCTGAGGGACAGCGCCAAGGCCCAGAGTTCAAGCCCCATGACCGGAAACCCCCCCCCCCAAAATCACAAAATCTGGAGAAATCATTATAGACGTATACAAACAACTCGAATACATTTTGACATCAAAGTCAGGCAATTCACTTGGAAGAATACAATGGAATCCATGCATTTTTAAAGTAAGATATTGCTGTTATTTTGTATTGTACAAATATTTTGTAAGGACACAATGGCTGGACTGGCGTTTTTGAAATTTAAGAAACCTAATCAAACCATTATGACTTAGGAGAACAATTTTTAAAGCTTTCCACAATTTCAAAGAGGTAGTGATACATACTTATCCTTTTGGCAATATCAAATGCAGTTTCTTCCAACTTGTTCTTCATACCTGGTTTGATATAATGCTTCAACAGAAGGAGATCCAGCGTATCTTTGCTATTTCTATTCCCAGCAGCAAGATTAAAGGTGGTCAAGAGGAATTTAGTTTGGGCATTGGTATCTGCATCATGATGAAGTAATAAAGAAGCCACTCTGGTATTATTCCATGTGTAAGCATTGAGCAGGGGTGTCCATCCATTCACAGTTATTGCATGAATATCTGCCGTGAGCCACCAACTCATGGATATTGTCTAAGTGTCCACTGTAGCCTTCCTGATGAAGAGGGGTATACTCATCGTCATCCCGAGTATCCACATAAGTAGCCTTTTTGGGAAGTAGTCTCCCCATTGTAGTTACCTTATAATTTTCGGCAGCTCAAAAATGAAATTTGCTGGGATCCTTCTCCATCTTTTCTTTTTCTTGCAAATGATACCATTCCTCACTTTTTCATCTTGTTCTTTGTCTTCATTAGAATTGCCTAACCAGAGACTTTGAGTACCAGTGGGCATGAGTTGTACATATATTTCCCAAATAGTTCCCGATGGATGGTTGGACTCATCAGAAAAATCCGGTGAATTTTCTGCATCTGTTTTTTCACCATGAATTATTTTCACATTTTCTAGTTTTACTATTCTAAATTATTC
This sequence comes from Dipodomys merriami, assembly GCF_024711535.1. Taxonomy (NCBI): domain Eukaryota; kingdom Metazoa; phylum Chordata; class Mammalia; order Rodentia; family Heteromyidae; genus Dipodomys; species Dipodomys merriami. The sequence continues at coordinate 363,004 of NW_027206387.1, forward strand.
TAACTCGAGAGTAGGGAATTAATAGGAAGCAGAGGAAAGATTTTCCTCTATATTCAAAGGTACAGAGAGAAAATGAGGACCAATAGTGCCTTAGTGTGCAGTTGATTCTAGGAATGAGAAAATAAGAAATAATGTGTTTTATGTAAATAATTTGGGAAATGGCAGAGCAGAAAGTTAAATGATGCAACCAAAAATAGAAAAGCAAAATAAATTAGGAAAGTAATGGATCAATCATATTATCTGTGAGAACCATGAAAGGGAGAGAGGAAGAGAGAGACAGATGTGCAATGACCTAGCAAGCCACAAATCCATGCCTCTGATAAATTTATACGGCAAACAATTTTATTTTTTAAAGGAGATGTAAATAGAATTTCTGTATTTACTTGAAATTAATAAATGCATTTTTAGTAGCCTAGATAAAGAGACATAGCTTTGACCAATTTACAAACAAGAATCTAAATCCTTGATAATTCTAATAACAGATATGACTGAAATCAGTTGAATCACACTTTTCCTGTAATTCTAATAACAGATATGACTGAAATCAGTTGAATCACACTTTTCCTGTACAGTGAAGGAATAGGTCCTTGTTAGGAAAGCAGTTAGAGAAGGCAGGCCGATTGTATCTGTGACAAAACTTTGTGGAAAATGGTATTGAGGATTACTTACTGGTGATCCACTTGCACTGGAAGTGTGATTCTGAACTATTGCTTGCTGATTCTAAACTATTGCTTTAATCATTATATTCTCCAAGAACAAAAAGTGAGATTAAATTGATAGCAAAGGACTACTAAAGGACTTCTAATTATGCACATTCAATCATCAAAATCACATGGAGACAATAGAAAGGCCTACTTTTTTAGATGAAAAGTTTCTTTAAAAAACAAGGAAGTTAAGGAGTCCTACAAAGGACTTCTACTTTATTACTTAATTATACATTTTTTCTAGTATTGGGTAACAATAAAGAATGGACCTATTAGAAAGATCTTTAAGCTCATATGTTCAATAGTGAGTTCCTTGATATTATATCATGGTATTATTTATGCTCTTAAGAAGAAATTTACTAGCTTAAATTTCTGACAGCACAATATCATACTGTCCATCTTGCTTCTATACTCTCAGTTTTAAATTACTAATTATGTGCATTAGATAACTATAGAGGAAAAAGTAGAAGCCACAATGTTGTCTCAAGTCTTTAATCCTAGCTAATCACAAAGATAAAATCTCAGGATTGTGGTTTGAAACCAGACCAAGCAAAAATAAAAAGTCCATTAGATTCTGATTTGAAAGTAACCATCAGTTGGGCTGGGAAGGGGGCTCAGTGGTAGAGTGCTTGCCTGGCATTCTTGATATCCCGGGTTAGATTCCTCAGCATCACATAAGCAGAAAAAGCCTTAAGTAGCTATGTGGCTCTAGCGGTACAGTGCTGGCCTTGAGCAGAATTGCTGAGGGACAGTGCCCAGGCCCAGAGTTCAGGCCCTATGACTGACAAAAAAAAAAAAAAAGAGAGAAAGTAACCAACAAAAGCTAGAAATGAATCTGTGGTACAAGCAATAAAATGTTTTAGAATGTCTGAGAAGTGACATCTGTCATTTTTGTATGACCCTAAGTGATACTTACATGCAATCTTTTTTTTAAAACAATATGCCACTCAGTAGTTGAACGAATTGACAAAATGTGGTATATATATATATATATATATATATATATATATATATATATATATATATATATATATATATATATATGTGTGTGTGTGTGTGTGTGTGTGTGTGTGTGTGTGTGTGTGTGTGTGTGTGTGTGTGTGTGTGTGTGTACATATATATATACATAAATATATATGTATATACACTGTGGATTTCTATGTTTCCAATTTATAAGGAAATGGAAAGACTTGGTAAAATCCTACTAAATAATATAAACAAGACACAAAGAAAGAGATTCCATGGATTCGCTAATTTGTAATAATTAGGAAATATCTAGGATAGTCCTAGCAGATGAGCAGAATGGCTCAATAGCTATGTATAAGATGATGATGAGGGACTGGGAAGGTGGCTCACTGGTAGAGCACTTGCCTTGCATGCCTGAGGCCCTGGGTTCGATTCCTCAGCACCACATAAGCAAAAAGAAAAAAGTCGGAAGTGGCGCTGTGGCTCATGGGAGAGTGCTAACCTTGAGCTGAAGAGCTGAGGGACAGCACCCAGGCCCAGAGTTCAAGCCCCACGACCTGACCCCCCAAAAACAATTTAAAAAAAAAGCTGATGATGAGCAAAATGAACTCCTACATATGGAAACAGAGGTAGTTCTTTTAGGTGTACTATGTGATTTCTTTTTTCTGTCTTCCCCTATGGCTTGTCCCCTGCTGTAGTTGATTTCACATTTATCTTAATGTGGCAAGGGAAGAAGACTAAGAAAATGGCGACTCAAAGGACAAAGGGCAAACCAATGTAATAGCAATACTCACAAGATAACATGGTGGAAATTTACATTACAACTTGTGAGGGTTACTGGGGTGAATGAAAACTGTGAGAAAAGTGTGGGAGGGGTAAAAAGTTCGACATGTTATGTATTCACTAACTTACAATTACTGCAACCCCTACTATATATCAACTTGACAATAAAACTTAATTTAAAAAATTAGCTACATAAAATATAATTTCAATGTATTGGTATAGTAAATACTAATCTATTACCCCTTTATTAGAGGGTTATTAACTTGAATGTTATCAAACTATACAATATTTTCACAATATACTCACCATTATTTAGAAAAAACATTATTTTAGTATTGCCTCATACTAAAACAGAAAACAGTTCAATTCTATGGAAACTCCTAACTTTTAAAATTGAATAATTAAGAGAACAGAATATATGTGTTCTCCAAAATTCCTATGACTACTAACTACTCATTGTCAAATTCTGATCATGCCATACCAGAGATATTTTTAAAAGTATCTGTTTGAATATTAGTACTGCAATACATGCAATTTCCAATAGATGTTACATATTTAAAAGTCAACAGAAAAAATAGCCACATTCTGATAGAAGATAAGACTATGACCTATCTATAATAATTAATTCCTGAAGAGTAAACATTTGTTCATCAGAGTAAGCTATTATTTCTATGACAATCAATCCCATGTTTTTATTTCGTAAAGTCATCCTAGCCCAACAGTTTCCAACTTGTAAGGTGCACCTTAAAATTCCTTAAATTCACATCAAGACTAGCTTATCACTATTGTGAAAAAATACTACACTTCTGCTGTGATGCCCTCCCAATTGTTCAAAGAACAGTACAATAAACTTTGCTGCATCATTTTCCCCCAGTTGTATTCTTGAGATTGGAACACTTGCAAATATTATTTATTTTTATTTTATATTTATTTTATTTTATATTATTTTTATTTATCTTAAATATTCAGGAGATTTGAATATCAGAATATTAAGATCTGAAGATTATGGTTCAAAGGCCACCCAGGCAGGAAGGTTCTTTATATTCTTATCTCCAATAAATTGCTAAGAAAAGCCAGACAAAAGTGACACTAAGGTTCAAGTGTTAGAACAGTAGCCTTGAGCACAAACAGAATCTGGGACAGTGTCCAGGACCAGAGGTCAAGCCCTAGGACAAACAAAACAATAAAAACAAACCTCAAATCTAACATTTTTCTCATTGTATATAGAGGTATGTAATTAAGGACATTTCTTCCTGTGTTATGTATATGTAGAAGAAAAAAGATGTCACACAAATAGTCTCTTATATGATGTTACATCAAAGTCTCAAAAATTGCTCTTTTTCTAACTTTATCAATTAATAGCATCCATTTGATGGCAACTCTGTCCAGATTATTCACATTATCATGTTATACATGATCTGTTGGAATTATCTATTAATCAATTTCTAATTATACCTCAATTGAAAGAATATTCTAGGAAAATAGAATGCCAGAATCATTTGTGAATTTGTAAATTAAATCTTCTACTTGAAAAGAATTTTGTAGTATCCTATAGAATATGAAATTACAAACAAAAATATTTTAAATCTAATTTCCAATTTAGCCAAGTCGACAAAGTCCTACATTAGATGAACTTTGCTATTTTTCCAGGCTTAAGTCTTTGTAATCCTTCAACATTTCTTTGTAATCCAACAGAATTACACTTACTTTTTCAAATTTTTGGTTGGGAATCATGAGCTATTTTGCATCTAGGAATGTTCTTTAATGAAGAGCGTGTCTAATACACAAGTGAGGATTATATATGAGTTGCAATTCAATAGGAAACTTCCCAAAACATAGTGACAAAATTAGCCCAAACTTCTCACTGTGTATTCCTTTCTTGTTGTTTGGTTTTATTTTTTTATTGAGAAAAATTATACTACCTGGTCCAAGGAAGGTATCGTTATGTAATTCCACTTCCACAAACGAGAGATAACAGGGAAATTACGCTATATCTAGCTTTCTTTGTTTTTGTAGTCTCTCACGATTTTTTTTTGCCAAAACTGGCCTGATATCAGTCTTCTAAATCTCTGCCTTTTAATTTGCAATATATATTTCATCTCAAGCTTGGACCCAGACTAGTTTTCAATGTAAACATTTAATATTGACTTCTGTTTTCTAGATATTATTAAATCCTATTGAGGTTAATATGGATCGTTATGATGTTGTAAGAACACAGATAAATACCTTGAATACTTTTTCCAATTCATTTAAATATTTCTAGTATACATCATAAATAAGACATTGATATTTCACAAGTATCTTATGCAGACTTCAGTTACTTTAATTTTTGTGCACATATTAAGTCCAATAAAATTTTATCAACTCTATGTGAATATACAATATTTACAGATACTTTTCTTTACCAAAATAAGTCTGTGTCATGCTTCCCTTTTATAATTAAACCCACTATTTCTGTTTGTCCCATACCAAACCTGTTTCATCCTGGCAACTAACACATTTTTTTCTCCTATTCTACATCACGCAATAAATAAGCTTTTTAAGATTGCCCTCAAATCTATGGTAGATTATTCTCAGTTATTGTATGCCTTAATATTGTATGGTATTCAGTCTAATTGTCTCTTGGTTCTGTTATTGGAGCATGTAGCACAATTAATTTCCCATTAATCTGAAGAAAGCCCAAATTGATTTCTATTTCTTTGACTAGAGGAAATACTGCTGCTATAATCCTCTGTGTTTTTGGCCTTTGGATGAATGTTATATGTTATTTCTAGGAGACAAAGCCTGAAGAGCTCAATTCCTGTGCTATACTGTGGGTGGTTGCATATTTCATTCTAGGAACCCGTCAAAATGTTTTCAGAAGTGGCTTTCCCATTTGACATTCCTGCCAGCATCCTGTTTCTCTGTTTCTTGATAGCATTTAGTATGGTAAACATGGTATTATGTGAAGTAATTCTCATTCATGTTTTATGATGTCATTTTTGTTTTAATGTTCATTTATTTGATGACTAATGATGCTTTTTTGTGCTTATTTTTCACAAGATGTATTTTGCTTGTTTCTAATTGATGTTCTTTTTAATATTGGGTTTTGAGAGGCTAGATTTGAGGCATTCTTCAGGTATAAGATTTGCAAATACTTTATCCTTGACTATGGGTACCCTTCATCATCATCATCATCATCATCATCATCATCATCATCATCATCATCATCATCATCATTATCATATAACTATTACTACTATTACTTTTGTACATCTATGTATGGTTGTGAGACTTGAACTCAGGGTCACAGAGATTTGTTGCAATTTGTTAACAATTTACCATTTCATTCATTCCTCAATTCTGGCTTTTTTGCTGATTAATCATAGATAAGATTCTCAGGGACTTTATTTTGTGGGCTGCCTTCAAACAGCAATACTCAATTCAAAGCCTCCCAAGTAGCTAGGATGAGATATATGAGCCACCTGCTCCTCTATTCACTACATGTATGTGACCTTTCACAGACTAAACTGTTTTACACTTTTATTGAGTTCAACTATATTGTTTTCCTTTCCTATAATTTTAAATCCAAGTTTAAGAATGCTTCATCTCCAAAATTGTCAAAACATCTTCCTTTGCTTTACATTTACATCACTCTTTTTGTTTTATATGCCATGTTTTAATCCTGCTTGAAGTTAACATTTGAATAAATTGTTATGTTTAAGTCAATATTCACTTTTTAATTCTCCCAAATACTGTCTAACCTATCACTACTTATTAAAGAGAATGTCATTCCAGAAATGTTTGGTTTTATGTCTTATTAAATTTTCCTTGATAATATTTATGAGAATTTAATCTGGTGCCCTACAGACCCATTGAGCTGTATAATCTTTCCTCTACAAATATAACAATTTCACACTAACAGCTTTAATATTGGACAGAGAATATATTCCAGATTATTTTTCTTTGTCAGTGACTCAAGGAGTGCTAGTTAGGTGTTTTCCGAAATTGTCATAAACATAAATAAAACTGTGAACCTGAGCACTGTTCGCCCATGCTTGTAATCCTAGCTGCATAGGAGGCTGAGATCTGAGGATTGTAGTTCAAAGCCAGCTGGAATGGGAATGTCCATAGGATTCTATGGTCCAATTAACCACCAGAAAACCAGAAGTCGCACAGTTGCTCAATGAGTAGAGCATTCACTTTGAACTGAAGAGCCGAGGGACAAAGCCCAGGACCAGATTTCAAGCACCATGAATGACCAAAAAGAAAGGAGGCAGGGGACAATTTATATCTTTACTCCATTGTATCCTCTAATCCACAAAAGTTATGTCTCCATTTATTTAGATTTTTGCTTTTATACTCAGCATTTTATAATTTTCAATGTTGGTGGGTGAACAGCACTCTCATACATGTTGACGATAAGTGAAGGTAGCACAAAGAAATTCACAGAAAACTGTTGAAAAATAAAGGGCAATGGGAATGGAGAAAGCCAGAAATGGGTTAATCAGGACCTTCATCAATATGTGAGAGTGTAAAATATTTCAATAAGATTTCTTCATACAATTAATATACACCAATGAATAAATATCATCCAAAAGCTTTGGTATTCAAGTATGACATAAAGGATAAATACACATTCTCTGGTGCAATGAAAGAAAGATGAGAAAATACATACTTCTAGTGAATGTGTACATAAACTAAGAAATTCTGTCAACATTCTGAGGGCTCATGGCTCATTATACTAGAAGGCTGCTGGTATCTAAGATAATACTAAAAAGTTAGACTTGAGTCTATTTGTAAGACTGCTTAATACTATTGCTTTTTGAGTCAGTATTCTTTTTATTGTTGTTGTTTTTGGTGGTGGTGGTGGTCGTTGGCCTTGAACTCTGGGCCTGGGTGCTGTCCCTCAGCTATTCAGCTCAAGTCTAGAGCTCTACCACTTGAGCCATAGGGTCACTTCTAGTTTTCTGGTGGTTTATTGGAAATAAGAGTCTCATGGACTTTTCCTTCACAGGCTGGCTTCAAACCACGACCTTCAGATCTCAGCCTCCTGAGTAGCTAGGATTAGAGGGATCAGCCACCAGCACCTGGCTCCTCTGTACAACATCTTGACCATAAAATAAAATAAAGTAAAATCAATAAAGGAATGTTTGGCCAATAAAGTGAAATGATAACTTACAGAAAAATGAAAATAATAATATTCATATATGTATATATACATGTATGTACATATCTGTATATTCTTATATATGCACACATATATAATTATTAGTATATATACACATAAAAGTATGAATACATGCATTTGTACACATAGTGTGTATACATGTGCATTTATTTAAATAGACTTGAATCAGAAATATATAAAGAGCATATTAATGATAATGAAAATCTTTAAACATCCTGAATACATTATCAAAAAATCCAAATACATATCTCTATAGTAATATAACAACAACCAAGGAAGGAACATATGGAAATATCATAATATACCTAGACATTGCTTACATGTAGTGATTAGTGGAAATAGAAACAATCAGATAGCCCTGCACAACCATTATGTAGAAATTGGAATCCTTATACATTGGTGCTTGGCACTTAAAATGATATGGTCAGTTTGTTAAAAATACTGGCAGGGCTAGGAAAGTGGCTCAGTGGTAGAGTGCTTGCCTTGCACGCATGAGGCCCTGGGTTTGATTCCTTCTCACCACATAAGCAAAAAAATAAAAAAAGCCAGAAGTGTCGCTGTGGTAGCCTTTAGCTGAAGAGCAGAGGGCCAGCGCCCAGGCCCAGAGTTCAGGCCCCACTACCTGACTCCCCACACACACATACAAAAATACTGGAAATCTTTAAGATATTACATATAGAGTTGCCTCTATGATCCAGCATTTTGAACCATAAATTTACATACAAAACATATTTCAATATATGTCCAAAGAGACACATGTACAAGAATATACATAGCAAAACCTTTTGCAATAACATATAATAAAATATTGAAATGTTCATTGAGTATATTATTCAATTACACACATGGATTCAAAACAATATGCTCTATCCATGAGAAAAATTTACATGGACTTACTTTGGAAAGAGTGACATTACATGGGAGAATAGATAAAGTAGACTATATTTTCTAATTATAAGAGATTTTAAAATGGGCACATCTGTGTAGGTAGAATATGAAATAATAGCTGCTCAAGGGGAAGTAGGTTGAAATGATGACAGAGAGTGACTACTAATAAATATTGGAGTATTTTGAGAGGGTAGTAATAAAATGTTCTAGAACTGAAAGTGATGTTCTTACTCCAACTCTTTACATTCTGAGAATCATTATACTTTACTGACGAAATACAGATCGCATTTGCATTAACTTGGGAACATTTTCAGACTAGTAATGGGTGAATCTGAGTGATAATTTAGAATTTAAAATCAGAATTCTGTAACGCATAACTTAATATGTTGATGAAAAAGACTATCAAGAAAATATGGTCTATGTTATAACCAGAGTGACTATACATGACATTGCAAGTTAGTGAATATTCTACAAAATTAGGTAAATTAAGGGATGAGATAGGATTGTGAAGGATGAGGAGTAATGATCATAAAGATGTATTGTATTGTCCATGGAATGTGGCTTAGTGGTAGACTGCTTGCCTTGCATGTGTGAAGCCCTGGGTTTGATTCCTCAATACTTCATTAAAAAAAGCTGGAATTGGCACTATGACACAAGTCATAGAGTGCTAGTGTGAGGAAAAGAAGATCAAGGATATTGCCAAGGCCAAACTCCAGGACTAGCCAAAAAAAAAAAAAATACAAGATCATGTCATCTGCAAAGAGGGAGAGTTTTATTTCTTCTTTCCCTATTTGGATCGCCTTTATATCTGCATCTTGTCTTATTGCTGTAGCTAGGCATTCTAATACTAGATTGAAGAGAAGTGGAGAGAGTGGGCATCCTTGTCTTGTTCCTGAGCTAAGAGGAAATGGCTTTAGTTTTTCACCATTGAGTATAATGCTGGCTGTAGGTTTGTCATATACAGCCTTTCTTGTATTGAGGAATGTTCCATGGATTCCTAATTTTTCCAAAACCTTCATCATAAAGGGGTGTTGGATCTTGTCAAATGCTTTTTCTGCATCTATTGAGATAACCATGTGGTTCTTGTTCTTGCTCCTGTTAATGTGATGAAAAATATTAATTCATTTGCGTATATTGAACCAGTTTGCATCCCTGAAATGAATCCTGTTTGATCATGGTGTATGATTTTTTGGATGAATTGTTGAAGTCGATTGGCCAAAATTTTGTTGAGAAGTTTTGCATCAATGTTCATCAAAGAAATGGGTCTATAGTTCTCTTTCTTTGATGAGTCCCTGCCTGGTTTTGGGATGAGGGTTATGATGGCTTCATAGAATGTGTTCGGTAGTGAGCTTTCTCTTTCAATTTCATTGAAGAGTTGGAGGAGTATTGGTGTGAGCTCTGCTTTGAAGGCCTTGTAAAATTCCGCTGTAAAACCATCTGGTCCTGGACTTTTCTTAGCTGGGAGGTCTCTTATTGATGTTTCTATTTCAATGCTTGATATGGGCCTGTTAAGATAGTTTAACTCATCTTGGTTTAGTTTTGGCATGTCAATATTTGCTAGGAAGAGGTCCATTTCTGTCAAGTTGTCGAACTTATTAGCATAAAGTTTTGAGAAGTATTCCCTTATAAGGTTCTGAATCTTGGTTGTTTCCGTGGTGATGTTTCCATTCTCATCTCTGAGTTTATTAATTTGGGTGTGTTCTCTTCTTTTTCTGATAAGATTTGCTAAGGGTCTGTCAATTTTGTTAAGTTTTTCGAAGAACCAACTCTATGTTTTGTTGATTCTTTCTATAGTTTTTTTGGTTCCTAATTCATTTAATTCTGATTTAATTTTGATTATTTCTTTCCGTCTACTGGATTGGGGTTTATCTTGCTGCTCTTTTTCAAGGAGGTATAGATGTGTCATTAAATTGCTAGTTTCAGATCTCTCCAATTCGTTGATGTAGGATCTCAGAGCTATAAACTTGCCTCTGAGTACTGCCTTTGCTGTGTCCCAGAGGTGCTGGTAATTTGTGTGTTCATTTTTGTTGAATAGCATGAACAGTTCTGTATGCCAACAAAGAGAAAAGTGTGGCTGAAATTAGGAAAGCAACTCCATTTGTAATAGCCCCACAAAAAATAAAATACCTAGGAATTAACTTAACTAAAGAAGTGAAGGACGTAAATGATGAAAACTTTAAAATCTTGAAAAAGGAAATCAACACAGAACATAAAAAATGGCAAAGCCTCCCATGATCCTGGATTGGAAAGATTAACATCGTGAAAATGGCAATACTTCCCAAGGCTATCTACAAATTCAACGGAATACCTATCAAAATTCCACCCTCATTCTTCAAGGAAATAGAAGAGGCAATCCAAAAATTCATATGGAACAATAAAAGACCCCGAATAGCAAAAAAACTTCTCAACGGAACGAACACTGCTGGAGGAATATCAATACCAAATTTCAAACTCTACTATAAAGCCATAGTAATCAAAACAGCTTGGTATTGGCATAAGAACACACCTCAGGACCAATGGAATAGAATTGAAAACCCAGAAATGAACCTACAGACCTATAGCCATCTAATCTTAGATAAGGAAGCTAAAGCAATAGAATGCAAGAAAGACAGCCTCTTCAGTAAATGGTGCTGGCAAAATTGGTTAACTACATGTAGAAAACTAAAGCTAGATCCTTATATATCACCCTGCACCAGAATCAACTGCAAATGGATCAAAGACCTTGAACTCAAAGCAGACACTCTGAAAACATTACAGGATGGAATAGGAGAAACCCTAGGTCTCCTTGGCTCAGGCCGAAATTTTCTGAATAGAGACCCGGAAACACAACAAATCAAAGAAAGGTTGGACAAATGAGATTGCATAAGGTTGCAGAGCTTCTGCAGGGCAAATGACATAGCTAGCACGATCAATAGAAAGCCCACCGATTGGGAGAAGATCTTTACTAGCCATACAACGGACAAGGGTCTCATATCTAAAATATACTTGGAACTCAAAAAATTAAACCACCCAACAACAAATCCTCAAAGAAACAACTGCCCAATAAATAAGTGGGTGAAAGACTTAAAGAGAAGCTTCTCTGAAGAAGAAAGAAGGATGGCCAATAGACACATGAAGAAATGTTCAACATCCCTAGCCATAAAAGAAATGCAAATCAAAACAACATTGAGATATCACCTCACTCCAGTTAGAACAGCAAAAATCAAGAACTCTAACAACAACAGATGCTGGAGGGGATGTGGACAGAATTGTTGGTGGGAATGTAAACTTGTTCAACCACTTTGGAAAGCAGTATGGAGGTTCCTCAAAAGACTTCACATAGATCTCCCCTATGATCCAGCAACCGCACTTTTGGGCATTTACCCAAATGTATACAAACAAGACCACACTAAAGCTACCAGCACAACTATGTTTATTGCAGCATTATTTACCATAACAAAGATATGGAACCAACCCAGAAGCCCCTCAGTAGATGAATGGATCAAGAAAATATGGTATATATACACAATGGAATTCTACACCTCCATCAGAAAGAATGACATTTCCCCATTTGTTAGGAAATGGAAAGGCTTGGAAAAAATTATATTAAGTGAAGTAAGCCAGGCCCAAAGAAGCATAGGTCCCATGGTTTCCCTTATTTGCAATATCTAGTATAGGTATGAGTCAAATGGAAAAGGTCAGATAATGTGATGTTAGGAAAACGAACCCTTAAATATGTATTTTAATGTTTTCGTTTCTTTCATGCATGTGTTTCTAAAGCATTTATAAGATTATTTCTTTGTTGCTTTGTATGTCCCTCCCCGACAGTGTAACCCCCGTTTCACTTTATTTGATGTCAGTATAACATGTGGAGGAGATGGGGACATACAAGTCGTTTAAGGATTCAGGTGGACCTGTTGCAACAAGGAGAATTACAAAATGTCATGTCGAAGCAAGCTTTACAATGTCGGTGTGGGGGGGGAGGGGGGTATGATTGGGTGGGGGGGAGGGTGGAGGCTGGGAAGGGAGGTGTAGGGTAAACAAAGGAGGAGGCTGCAATGCTTGGTAAGAAATGTATGCATTATCCTGCCAATGTAATTGTAACCCCTCTCTACAGTATGCTCTCAAATAAAATAAAATAAAATTAAAAAAAAAGTGCATTGTATTAAGCTGGGAAATAGCTGTTTACGCCTGTAATCCAAATACTCAGTAGTCTGAGGATTGAAGTTTGAAGACAGCCCAGGCAAAAATATCTGTGAGATTCTTATCTCCAATTAAATCTCAGAAAAATCTGAAAGTTCTGCTGTGCCTCAAGTGATAGAGTTCTAGCATTCATCCAAAGGCATCCCTGGGTAAGGGATAGGGCCCAGCCCCAGAGCTCAAACTTCAGGAAAGAAAAAAGAAAAAAAGGACTTACTAAACACTATTCAGAAACTGCTTTGTCAAACAGCAACTCCCACACAACTCCTTAAAGTTAATTAAAAATATGATAAAATTCCAGTCATTTTGGGAGCCAGACATAGATACTATACATGGGACAAAGTAAATTTTATATCATGCGCTTTGAGTTGAAATTTGTTCTATAGTCTTCTTACATCATTTATTAATACTGCCAATTATAGGTCAATTTCCTTGAGGAACAGATTGTTTTCTATCATCTTTTCATAGGAAACCATAGAGGTGATTTTTACCTCTTATTGAAGTATATCTGATATTTTAAAGTAGATTTGTTCTAATATAATGTTAATTTAATACATCATTGTATTAGGGCGATGTTAGCCAGATTTTTTTCCTGTAAATCTTATCCCTCATAATAAATGAGAGCATGCTGTGAGAGTCTCCTTTTAATATGACAAAATACTTTATAAAATTAACTTAAAAGGGGAAAAGATTATTCTTGCCTTCTGATTTTATACATTTCAGTTTATGTTTCTTATCCTCATTGCTTTGGGTTGGTGGTGGCACAGTACACCATGTCAGGAACATGTGATGGAGTATGTGTATTCATGGAAGCCAGGAAGTAAAGAAGAGAAGGAATAGGAGTGGGAGAGGGAGACGGAAAAGGAGAAGGAGAAGGAGACAGAGACGAAAAAGAAGGAAGAGGAGGAAAAGACTTTGATCTTAACACCCTCTTTGATCATAAGTCCTCAGTGACCAAATCTCTTACAACTATGCCCACTTGAAAGGGTTCACCTCTTTATGGCAACATAGTTAAATATTTATTTGATTAATCAGAGAAACTATTTGGCAAGGAGGTGGTTTGGTTATAACATTGCTGGAGAGATATTTTGAGTGCAAATACATTTTGTTTAAATGAAATGGAAGCTTCAAGAGGTGATCTTCAAAAATGACTATTTCATCTAACTCTTAATGATGAATTTTTCATAATTTTATGACCCTTCCATTCAAGTTTTTGTCACCTATGATGAGATTCTTTCTTTCTAGATGAGGGAAAAATGAATACGATCATTTATTTCATAATTATTCTATATTGTAGGTATAATATGAATCTCCTACCATTCAAAAGTAAGGTATATTCAAGTCTATTGGAATAATTGCATAAGTCATGGAATATCTTGCTTTATCTCATATGGAGATTGATTCAATTTCTAAAAAAACCTTGACATAAAATCCATGAAATTCAGTGTTTATCTGAAATGTCTTGGTAATCAAACCTCAGAAATACATGACCAGTTACTAAGATTATTTTGGGGGCGGGGTCCGTTTTTGCGGCCTGAACTCTGGGCCTGGGCACTGTCCCTCAGCTCTTCATCTCAAGGCTAGTGCTCTACCACTTGAGCCACAGGACCGCTTCTGGTTTTTTTCTTTTTGCTTATGTGGTGCTGAGGAATCGAACCCAGGGCCTCATGCATGCAAAGCAAGCAGTCTACCACTGAGTCACCTTCCCAGCCCACTAAGAGTTTTATCTATTCAAAAAATGTATGAATCTAAATTTTTATGTCAAAAAAGTTTAGGTTTAAAATAAGAAAAAATCAGGTTATCGCAGGAGATAATATTTAATTTAATGAAAAATTGCTTCATTCACCCTTACAGAGCCTACTGCTTTTTCCTGAATAAAACCCTAGTAATATTCCTCTCTTCCACCACAAAGCCTAAATAACTGTCCTATTTGAACATCTAATTTCAAGGCCACTGACAGAGCAGATATGGTGACATCCTCTTTAAAATTAGGTATTCAAAAGAGACAAAGTTATTTCGGCTTTGAAAGAACTGAAAAGGAAGTAAAATGCATATGATTTTTGTTAGCCCCATCATTCTTGTAAACATAAAATGCATATATCCATGTATGTATGTATATACATGTATGTAAATATATGTACAAGTGGTTCATCTCTTTTCTGTGTAGCAAATGGTAAAAATGTATTTGCACAATCACTAATCAAAGTCATGAATATACAAAATGAGCAAAGACATCATATTCAGGAATCTATGAATAGCCAATAACTCTGAAAATCTTTTACATCAGTTTGCATGTGGCAGTTACTGCAGTACAGAGACAGTAAGGCAAAAATGGGATACCAGGCAGAAGAAATGAGAAATAAGAGATACAAATGGTACAATATTCTTTCTGATGGGTCAGTAGAATTTCCAGTGTGTGTGTGTGTGTGTGTGTGTGTGTGTGTGTGTGTGTGTGTGTGTGTGTGTGTGTGTGTGTGTGTAGCAAATTTTTTTCATTCATTTCTCTCTTGAGGTGTATCTGGGCTGATTCAGTAAGCATGGTTGTGCTGAAAATTTTACTATATCCTGGCTTGCAAACTTTCAGATAAATGCCTAGGAGTAGAGTTGATGGATAATATGGAAGTGGGTAGTCAAAAGAGAGGTAAAGGGTGAAAAGAAGGTAGAATGAACAGGAGAAAAGGGGGGAAGTTCAGAAAGGAATCCAGTAAATATCCTACAAATTTAAGAAGAGTGAAGGAAGAGATTCATTGAGGAGGGATGGATGAGACTATTGAAAGGGTTGGCATTGAGCAAGGTATTTTGTATGCATAAATTGCTTTATTTAATGATAACTCCTTTGCCACTTAATAATTAAAAAGCCATGTCCCTAAAATGTTATGCATTTATAAGCAAAGCATGAGAATCTGCTCAGATCATCTCTAGGGTTTATAAATCTTTTTTCATTAGGATGAATTTTAGAACAACTGTAATGATGCCTATCATCTGAAGAAAATTTAATGATTTCCAGCTATTTAAAATAATCATTATTGGAGATATGGCTCAAGTGGCAGATTGCTACATAGTGAGCAAAGCTGTCAGATATTGAATTCATGTCTCGATCTCGAACAAAAGTAAAAGCATTCAGTAAAAGTCAGGCACATTCCTGGGAACCAGTAGCTCATACATTTAATCCTATTTTTAATCAGAAGGCAGAGATCTGGGGATCTCAGTTCAATGTCAGCTGAGATAGGAACGTCTGTGACACTCTTATCTCCAATTCACTGCCAAAGAAAGCTGCAAGTGGACTTGTGGCTCAAGTGGTAGAATGTCAGCCTACAACAAAAAGCTCAGGGACAGAACCCAAGCACTGATTTGAAGTCCTGGAATAGTGCATATACATTCACAAAGGAAGTAAGTCACTCAAGTTCTCAACCTTCCATTTCCCTAATCCTAACTCCTATTCTGGTCAGAACCCTAAGAGTAACCTTGATGATAATAGTAACCACATTTGAAATTAATGGAAATTACTCAAGTTTAGATTACTTCCTTTTAGATAAGCATTGTCTTTGAAATGATTTGCAGTTTGCTCCAAATCCTAAAGATTCTCTGACTTGGACACTGAAATCTATCTTGTTCCCTATTAGGAATCATTAATCTCAAATCCTCATATCATAAAAAATACCATAGTTTTCACAGATTTTAACTTTTACTGAACTCCTGTATCTCCAAAAACAAGTTGCAGGTTTACTTAAAATCTACTCTACTTCTAAACCATAACTATATACCTAATCCTTACTAGAAACCTAACTCTAAATTTAACCCTATTGAACCCTGAATAATAAACTTAGGGAAACTCTGTAGTTTTTGTTAAATTTCATACTTAGTTTACTTGAAAGTGTCAGCAGAAAACTCAGTTTTACCTTAAAGGTTACCGTTCCCTAACCCTAAGCCTAAACTTAATTAGAAAAGTAAACCTAAACCTAGAACTAATGGCCTTTGGTATCTAAAAAACACACAAATACATTAGTTTTATTCATCCAAATTCTATTCAACTTATCTTTCTTAACATAGTTTGTAGTTTCACTCATTATCTTGTCTTTATTGTAATCCTAACCTAACTGGAATATTGAGGTTAACCCTCACACTAATCATACCCTAATCTTAATATTATTAGCAGTTTCTTATTTCACATTCACTCTAATTCTAACTTGACTTCTCATTCAAAGATTTACATTCAGTTTGACCCTAAATTTTCCATTTCTCTTATGCTTACACTAACCTCAGCTGGAACTGAAACCTAACTTTCACCCTAATTATAATCCAATTCTAATGTTAAAGAAAAAGTCTAGTTTTTAATCATTCTCATGAATATTCCAGTTTTCGCTCTGGAAATGAGTTTGTTTGCCCTAATTCCCACAAATTATCTGACTCTACCTCTGAAGTTATCTTGTTCCCTAACATGAACCATTATATTATTTGTCCTCAAATTGTCTTACCAGGAAAAATACTGTAGTTTCCATTGATCCTACCTTTTCCTGAACCACTGTATCCTAAAACAGTTTCAGATTTACTTACCATCTAGTACATTACTTAAAGCTAACTCTCAACTTAAACCTGGCTTGAAAACTCTTACTAATCCTTACAAGAATGGTCACTGAGGAATAAACATAATGATAAACCTCTAGTTACTATTCATTCTCACATATTTGCTTCTACTTGTTAGTGAGAACCTAATTTTATACTAAAAACTTTCTTATTCATAACAGAAATATAATCAGAAGAAAATACTGACCCTAATCTTAATCCAAATTATATGACAATACTAACACTAACACAAGTACACTAGTTTTCACTCATCCTAACTTGTTTCAAATAAGACTTCCAAACATATGTTTCAATTTTTTTCCAATATCTTAGTCATTTTCTAACCCTAAACTTAATCTTTCTTAACTGGAACATTGAGTATAACCATCAGCCTAATTGTAAGTACATTCTATTATTAATAGCAATTCTCTAGTTCACATTCATTCTAATACTTACTAGACTTATAATTAAAATTTAACTTCAATTTGACCCTCATTCTCGAAATAAATTGCAGGTTTTCTGTAAACTCTACAGACTTTCTCACTCTTAACACTGAATGTATCTTGTTCTATAACAGGAATCATTATACCCATTGATCTCAAATCCTGATATTATGAAATACATTGTACTTCCATTATTAAAATTTTTCCTGAATTCCTAGAACCTAAAAAAGAAGTTCAGCTTTACTTAACATTTGACACATTTCTTTTTTTTTTTTTTCTTTTTGTCGGTCGTGGGGCTTGAACTCTGCGCCTGGGCACAATCATCGAGTTCTATAGCTCAAGGTGTGCACTTAACCATTTGAGCAACAGCACCGTTACTGGGGCTACCTTTCAACTGTTATCCTCAGAAATCAGCTTCCTGAGTAGCTAGGATAATAGGTGCGAGCCACCAGTTTAAACCATTTCTTTACTCTATCCTCAACCCCGGATAACCAGAAACCTAATCCTAATCAAAGTTTGATTTAACACCAAATGGTTAATGTAAAGAAAATTGTCTAGATTCTATTCAATCACACATTTTTTGGCTTCTACTTCTTAGTGGAAAACTAAAATTTACCTTAAAACTTATCCTTCCCTAACCCTAACCAGAATAAAACTGTATCTCACACATTAAACCAAATTATAACTGAATGTTTAAAGTAACACAGATTGGTTTTCATTCATTCTTGCCATTCATTCTTCTTAAAATGTGTGGCAGTTTTACACAATACCTTACATCTTTTTCTCATCCTAACCCCAGCTCTAACTGGAACACCTTGCCTAATCCTAAGCCTAAATATAACCGAACCATCATGTTAATATAATCCTCTTTTTTTCACATTTATCATAACTCTTGCTCAGCGTGTAGGCCTAAATTTTACTTGCGTTTTAAACCTAAATTTTTAAATTGTTTTTCTATTTCCCGTTAGGTTTTATTTTCATTATTTAACAAAAAATTATTTTGTTGTAAAGATGCTTTAAAGAGGGATTAGTTACATGTGTAAGGTAAGGAGTACATTTCTTGCTGAGTATTGTTACCCCCATCTTTCTTGTTCACCCACAGGTTGTAGTGAAGGCTCCAGTAAGCAGCGTGGTCAAAGCCGTTTCCTGAATTCTAAATTTTAAATCTAATCATTTTTAGGCTTTGATAATATCATTTACTATCTCTTCAGAGCAATTAAGCTAAAATAAATACTACTTTTTAAACATTACACACACATTGTAAATAATATTAACATAGGCCAAAAAGAGACTAATTATTTCAGACTCATCATATTTGGTGATCTTACTGTGAAGAATGTAGAGAGTAGAAGGTCCTTAAACTCAATAAATAGTTTTGGTTAAATTAAATCATATATCTGGATTTATAATTTAGAGGTTAATCACATGATAACAGGAAAATAATAAAAAAAATTACTTTGGGATCAACAGAAAAAAGATATTTGTGCAAGTACCACAGTTGCTTTATTAGTCTGTAGTTGAACACTGAACTTCGATCTATATCTTGGCTATTGTTGTGAATAATGTGAATAACAATGAACTACAGATGTATTTACAAGTTACCCAGAGAGAAATAATCACATGATTGGTGTGCCAGATGATATTTCAACTTTGGATATCTTTAAAAAACTGCATACTACTTTCTACAACGAGAACACTAACCTGTATTTTGACCAAGAGTGTAGAAAATTTCCTTTTCTCCACAGTCTCGCGATCCAACATTATTACCTTTTGAGTTTTTTTAAAGGGCAGGTTTTTACTGTGTGAAGTACCCAAGACTGGCCTTAGACTCAAATCCTTTTACCCCAACCTCCTAATCGCTTGGAATTACCTGGTTCCTTGGATATTTTTGATGAGTTATGATAGTTATGAAGTAGTAAGTATCTTAGTAATTTTGAATTGCAATTCTCTAATGACTTCTCTTTACAAAGAATTAAGCCACATAGAAGTTGTATTAAATACAAATTTGTAAACCCACACGCGATTTTCAGGGCTTTTTGGAAAACATGTCTATTCAAAACATTTGTCCATTTTTAATCAAGTTTCTTGTTAACCTCATCTTTAATCTCTCTATACAAAATCAATAATTAGTTCACGGTAGTAGAAAGGAAAACATTAAGCAACTCCTAACATTTTTCAATTTTTTATAACATGATATTGCTTAGATCATTTTCTGTTAACGCTTGAGACTATATAACTCAATTTAGTTAGACCTTTTACAAGGCTATATGTATTTTATTTATTTTACTTTGATTTTTCTTTCCAAAGTCTGTGTGACTAATTTCCCTTGGTTTCTTTCTGTCTCATGTTGTTCAGATTTGAAAGTGAAGAATAAATGTAAGGATGAAAACAAAAAAATATACAGTTCCCCTCATCTGATGATTCCTCTACAAGAATGAGGAAAGTGTTCATCCTTCTAAGGACCTATGATAGCACATCAAAAAGAGAATTCATTTTCTATGTCTTCCTTATCTTTGTAACTTGAATGATGTAAACACAATATACTGCTCTGATACTTTTATGTTTTTTCAGTTTTGCACATTTTCATATGTATTTCACCTCAGTCTACAACATTCCTTCATCGTTCTGTCCCTGATATTTTTACACGATCAAGGCATGAGATAACCAGTTTGATTTACAGCATGAGAAGTTATCTACCTGGCTTCCTTGGAAGCAGAGTATGGTCAATAGATATTACTTCTGGTTGCTCATTACATGTAATGGTTTCTGCACTACTCATCACATTCTGTTTAGTATTTTAAAAAGACATAGCTAAACTAAAAGTTCATTCATAGAAGTATATGTTAAGTGTTTCATAAGTTTTATTTCTCTTAATTCTTAAGATAACATTTGCTATAATGCTAATGTTATTGCCATTTTACTGTTGAGAAAAATTGTAATTAAAGACAGTAAGTGCATGTCCCACAGACACACACAGTAAGGAAGGAAATGAGTCAAAGTTTCCAAAAGTCTTTCAGAAATATCAAAAATGTGGGTAAAATCTCTCCATTCTCTTACACTCTCAATTCAATATTCATATTGACCAAGAAATAATAGCATAGCAATACTTGCTATGTTATTATGGTGATTGTTTTCTATCACATTTTGTCTTCAACACAGACTATGTTTGTGATATTGGGTTATCATGCACAGAGCAGAGCTTATAAATTGAGGTCCAAAGAGAGCCAAATTTTTTCTGTCCCACAGTTCCAGTTTCCTTTTTAAAAAGTAATAAAACCTTTAAATATCATCACTTACTGTCTTTTAAGAATCCAAAAACGAAATAAATTCACATATAATCACTCTAAAATGCTTTAAAAGTAGGAGATAATAAAACAGGCCCCACGAAGTAAATTTTCTTCTATTTTAAAAATTATTCTGAAAGCCTTGTGTTGGCTGGTCACACCTGTAATCCTATCTAATCTGGATATCTACTCAGGAGCCTGAGATCTGTGGATAACATTCCGGAGCCAATAAGGTCCAAAAAACAAAAACAAAAACAAAAACAAAAAGAACAACTTCATGAAATTATTTTTCAAAATTTTTAATGAACTAGCAAAAAGCCAGGAATGGAGATGTAGCTCATATAGTAGCTCAACAAGCTAGATAGGAAAGGCCTTGCAAGACCTTGAAGCCCTGATTTTAACTCTGAGCACTCCAACACACATGCATTGGGTGCGTTTGCATGCTCACGTATGTTTGCTGGTGCGCTGCCGAGATCACACACACACACACACACACACACACACACACACACACACACACACACACACACACACACATTCAAATTACCTTCATATCAGTGTTCTGCATTAATTTCTTTGTTAACGATAATATATGGGTAAAATAGAGGAAATGAACTCTTCCATCTCAACATTTTTATATGTTTTTTATTGTAATAATACTGTGCAGAGGGGTCACATTTACATGAGGAAGGAAATTAGTACATTTTCTAACAAGCATTGTTACCTCCTCCTTTATATTTCCCCTACTATCCTTTCCCTCCCACCTCCACAAATACACTCCCCTCCCCATTTTCTATCCCCCTGCCTAAATTGTAAAGTTCATTTTTCAACATAGTGTCTTGTGCATCTCATGGTTACAATTGGTTAAACTGCATCCCTATTTGAGCATTTTTCGCTTCCTCTCCCCAAATTTCCTACAAGATGTAGTGCACCAACTTCAAATACAGAGAAAACAGGGGTTATAGTGTGGGGGAGGAACATACAAAGAAACAAAAATAAATGACATCGTACATTATAAGTAAGTTAGAAACAATAGCAAGAAACATAAAACCACTTGTGTCCCTATCTTGGGGTTCAATTCCCTTAACATCATCTTGTCTGGTATTATGCACATATCGTTTGAGCTTTTCTGCTTATCCCAGATATATATTCGTTATTGAAAATAAGGGAAACCATGGGACTTATGTTTTTTGGACTTGGATTACTTCACTCAATAAATTTTTTTCCAAGTCTTTCTATTTCCTAACAAATTTGGAGATGTCATTTTTTCTGATAGAGGCATAGAATTCCATTGTGTATATATACCACATTTTCTTGATCCATTCATCTAATGGGGGCATCTGGGTTAGTTCCATATCTTAGCTATGGTAAATAATGCTGCAATAAACATAGTTGTCCTGCTGGTTTTAGTATGGTCTTGTTTGTGATCATTTGGGTAAATCCCCAAAAGTGGGATTGCTGTGTCATAGGGGAGCTTTATGTAGAGTCTTTTGAGGAACCTCCATAATGCTTTCCAAAGTAATTGAACAAGTTTACACTCCCACCAAGAATGCAGTGCTGTTCCCTGGGGGCCACATCCCTTCCAGCATCTGTTTTTGTAAAAATATGGAATATTCCACGAATTTGCATGTCATCCTTGCACAGGGGCTATGCTAATCTTCTCTGTATCATTCCAATATTAGTGTATGTGATGCTGAATTGAGCAAAGAACTTTTTTTATATATAAAGTATACTTTTATTGATTTTATTAAACTAGTAAGTTTTTATTAAACTAGTAAGTTCAAAACTAGTAAGTTCAAAAGAATTGTTGTGTAATTTTAGAACCATATATTTCTTACATAAGCACACTTTTAAGAATAAAATCAAGACTGACATGTCAAAACAAAATAATTCCAGATATTTGTTGTTCAAGAAATGTGTAGGACATTGCCCCATTAGTTAGGAAATGGAAAAACTTGGAAAAAATTATATTAAGTGAAGTAAGCCAGGCCCAAAGAAACATAGGTCCCATGGTTTCCCTTATTTGTAATATCTAGTATATGTATGAGTCAAGCGGAAAAGGTCAGATAATGTGATGTCAGGAAAATGAACCCTTAGATGTGTATTTTAATGTTTTTTTCTTTCATGCATGTGTTTCTAACGCATTTATAAGATTATCTCTTTGTTGCTTTGTATGTCCTTCCCCCTGCTTTCACTATATTTGATTTCAGTATAACTTGTGGAGGAGATGGGGAAAAACCAGTTGTTTAAGGATACAGGTGGACCTGTGGCAACAATGAGAAGTACAAGTTGTCATGTCCAAAATGAGCTTTACAACGTAGGTGCGGGGGGGGAGGGGAAGGGGGGGAAGGAGAAGGATTGGGATTGGGGGAGAGGGGGGAGGCTGGGAAGGGATGTGAAGGGTAAACAAAGGAGGAGGCTGCAATGCTTGGTAAGAAATGTACACATTATCCTGCCCATGTAATTGTAACTCCTCTGTACAGTATGTTCACAAATAAAATTAAATTAAATTAAAATAAATAAAATAAAATAAAAAATAAAAAAAGAAATGTGCAGGAAGAGGAATTCAATTATTCTATAAAAGGCACCTGTCATAATGAACACTCTAGCAAGTGTTAAGTTTTGTTAAAAGTTTTAATGTTTTACATATGTTTAATTTTGGGATTTTGCTTATATATGCCAAAATTTGGATTGTTTGGGAAGTATAAAACTTTTCTATAAAGTATTTAAGATTTATGGTAGCAGATATTAACTACTAAATACTTACATTTCAGAGTTTATAGAAACCTTATTAATGAGAAGTTGCAAAGTCTTTGTGTAAAGAAGTAGATTGAAGAGTTAAGACTATGTTAACTACACAGTTTCTGTTAAAACATTAGGGCTAACTTCCTTTATATGTTAGTGAGGAAAAAATGATGATGTAAGTCATAAACAAATGATGAGATGAGCCATAAATAGTCATCTTAGTGGGAAACTTTAAGAGTATGCATATTCTATAAAACTCTGGTTGAACATCAATACCTTAGCCAGTGTTAAATGTACAGATATTTGAAAAAATAATAAAATCTAATATTTCTACACTTCAAATACTGAAAATACTGATAATTGTTTTGTTTTTTATTTTATTAATCATTAATATTTAATTATTGGTTTTCTTTATTTGTAGCATTGTTTTCCTTGTTGTAATATAATACAACATTTGGTAAGTCATCATTAGGAGGTACTTTGAGAAGCTTACTGGGATCGCCAATCCAGGTTTTATAGGTGCATGTGAATTTACAAAGACGAAAATTAAAAACAAAATATTTATTAAAAAATGATCAAGTAGAGTCTGAATCAGGAGTGTTGATAAATGTCCACACCTGAATGCTTAGCCCTAGGCTGAAGCAGCGGTATTACTGAGTTAAAGCCATAAACTTGAGAGACATTTTGTTGTTTATTTTTTTTGATTTTGGTGGTCATGGGGCTTGAACTCTGGGGCCTGAGTGCTGTACCTCAGCTCAAGGCTAGCAGTACCACTGAGGCACAGTACCACTTCCATCTTTTTCTGCTTATGTGGTGCTGAGGAATGAAACCAAGGTCTTCATGAATGCAAAGCAACACTCTACCACTGATCCACCTTCCCAGCACCTGAGAGACTATGTTTTAAAAAATCATTTAAACAACATTTGATTTCTGCTTTGGGTTATGTTATGAAATATATGAATACTTTTTATATTTTTGTGAATTTTAATACTTCTAAATTTATACTAACTTTAGCCACTTCATCCTTTTCAAAGTCATGAAATATCTCTGAGTGTTTATTTTTGTGAAGATTGTTTTTGCATTTATAATTTCTTCTGAGTCACTCTTATTTTTCTCAAAATAACTTTATATTTCATGTTGATTTGTTGTCATACATCAAATATCTTCAAATGTACAAGTAGAGTCTAAAGATAGCAGTATGAATATTCTCATACAGCTCTTGTTTATCTGTTATGCACTTTCAGTATTATGATATTCCTCTCTCACTCTCACACTCTCTCATTTCCTCTCTTTCACTTATATGCTCCATGTCTGCTACTTAGAATTTCTGCTGGTCTACTATTATCATTCAGGATCCAGGGGTTTTGTGTGAACATGATAGCGACCATCACTTACCCTTGCATTATTTAAGAGTTATAACAGTGATGTGATATTATTCTCTAACATTTAAATGGCAAAACAACAAATCTATTAATTCCTTTTCAATTTTACTACTATTATAAATTTTATCACGTAGCAATCATTGGGATGGATAAAAGACAGTGACCTGTGTCCTAAAAAGTTCTTTTTCTTTTACAAACCAACTTTTTCTTTTATTATCAGTAAGTACATGCAATGAAAACAAAGCTATACTATGGAAAGTAGACTAAAGATATTCCCAAGGATAAAAACAAAGGACTGGGGGAAGTGAGTACAAAGGATGCCCATTTATCATGTACACTTTGTGAGAATGACAATGTGCTGGGATTTATAGATTAAATCACTGAACAACTGATATATATATATATATATATATATGCACATATATTTAGATATCTATATTTATTTACATATGCATATATGTGTGTATATTTCCTTATACATGTACACATGTATGTTACTATACTCACATACATATACACATGTATACATGCACACATGGAGAAAGACACATAATTACAGCCAATACAAGTTTCATTACTTGCTGAATATGCCTTAGACAGAATGCTTGGCACAATATATATTGAAGATGTATTTGTCTCTAAGAGTTTTTTTTCACCACTCCTCTTATCTCTTAAATCTGGTAGGTTTAGAGAGATTCGACTTACAAAATGCAGTACAAGTGACAGCAAAATACTCGGAAGTCTCAGTAAGTATAGGTCATGTGTTGTCTCCCTGCTCCCTATGGGATATTTGCTCTTGTAAACACTCTAAACAACCAAAGTAGCTGGAGAAAACCCTGGTAAAGAATAAAGTATAAGGCTTTAAATGGCATTCTTACTTGAGCTTTTTCCAACAGCCAGCATGAATTCCTAAGCAGATGAGTGAGTCCTCAGAAAACTGGACTCTACATATACATTTAACCAACCTATATGAAAAGTTCTATGACAGAAATGCTGACTGAGGTCCTGCTGATTTGCTGGCCAAGAAAATAAGAAAAAAAGAAAGTACTTTTTAATGTTTTAAAGTTTGAGAATAATTTGTAATCTGTCAATAAATGTGTAGAACACAATTATACCAACTGACAGAAAAATGATGGCGTTTCATTTATGTGCTTTTGGACATGGAGAGTGGTTTTATGTGTGTCTACACGAGCAGAATAAGCATAAATCAAGCCAGCATTTCTTTATTTAAGATATAAAGAAAGGATACAGGTTGACCCATTGGAACAATGAGATGTACAAGACACTCGACCAGAGTGGGAGGTGAAGGAGGGAGGTGGGGAGGTGTGAAGGGAAGGGATGGTAGGGGAACAACAAAGGAGGGGGTAACAATGCTCAATAAGAAATGTACTCATTACATTATGTAACTGTAACCCTTCTGTACAGTATATTTACAACAAAAATATATATTAAAAAGATACAAGGAAAACTTCTACACTTATATGAAGTTGTATTTGTCACTCAATATCAGTAAGGTATTGGTTTTAGGACCACAGGTTATTACTTTTGATAATCAAAATCTCTACGTGAACACAATATATTATTTAAGTTAGAATCTGCCCACAAGCTAGTGCAGTGAAATTGCTATGAGAATTTTTACTACATTCTATGTTTGTAATGAAAAATAAAAGTATATGCACTATCAACAGATACAAATTTTATTCAGATAAATTTTGTCTGCAGTTTGTGGATGGAATTGGGAAAGCAATTTTGAAAAACAAATTTCATCAAAAAGACTAGTCTGAAAATTTTAACAAGGAGCTAATACAACATCATTGAATAATATGGAACTCCAAAGAGAAGTACTTGCATTGAGACAATATCAGAAAGTGTATCAACTCAAGGACTTTTTAGAAATGCAGCTGCTAGATTTCTCCTGGAGAGCTTTCATAACACTTTGTGAAGCACAAGTCAGAACCTCACTGAAGTGTAGATGGTTTTCCCTCAACTTTCTGTCATGTTCAGTCATTATTAATCAACATATAGCTAGTCTTCAATAATCCTTTAATAAAATGTTGATGGAGTGTTTATATGCAGAAAGGCTGGGAAGGCTAACTTTTTCCAATTAGGAGAGTCTATTCTATGACCCAGCTGAAAGAAAGCTAGGTAAGCATCCATTTATAACCTTCTGAATAATTGTGATTCTGCCCATATCACTTATCTATCCATACCTGTGACCGAGTGAGAGGATTTTAAAAGAATTTAGTTATTTAAAATTTATATTTATGGTTCCGGGAAGATGGCGGCAAAGAACCTGGAGGCTAACAAGCTCTTGCATAGAAAGCAGTTTTAGTGCTCCAGTGAACAGTCCTAAGCCAGAGAATCACAGCAAGTGTGCCATCACAGTTCAGAGAGTTATGTCAGAGAGGGAAAATCCAGGCAAGGAGACAAATCTGAGCACTTGCCAGCAACTGCGGCTGCCGCGAGAGCTGCAGCATCCATAGCCACCATACCTGAAACACAGAGAGGCCAGGACAAACGTGCCAGATGCAGCGGGTGAGCAGATTCTCCTCAACTCAAGCAAGAACTGACAAGAAGCAGTCATCTTCATCCTGTAGATCACAGAACAGAGATGACCCAGGAACCAAGACTATGGCATTAGTAGAAGGCTGACATCCTCACTCCTCCTCATGGAGCAGAGGAGGGAAGGCCACCCCTCCCCACCCACTACCGAAGATCTCCATCTTTGATACTGACAAATGCCTGGCTGAGCATCTAGCTCCAACTCAGGCCTTGGAAGAAAACAATACAGTCATTTAGCAGGTCACAGGAAGCTTACCTGACCTGCCAGGCTCAGCTTCACCCAGGAAAATCACCCAGCCTGGGCCACCATCCAAATCAATGTCTTTCTTCACTGGGTAAACAGAGCCAGAGGTTGCCCCTCCCACTAGCAGCCCTGACAATCAATTGAAATTCGGTAAACATAAATCTGGAGAATGTCTCCAGGCTGTGCTCTCTGAGTGTCTCAGAAGCTAGCCTCTCAGGGAAAAGCTACTGTTCACTGAAAGGCCTCAACTCTACCCAGAACCTACACTCATCGCAGCATCTCCAAACTAGAGGAAACAGCCATCTCCCTCTTTTGTGATACTCAAAGCAGATCTCCCTCCCATTGAACTAGCCTGGGAGGAGGATCAGAAAATCCTGTGTAAAGCATACCATTTTTCTGCCTGCACAAACAATCTGATTTATGAAACCAGCCAAGAACAGGAAAATCAAACACCACAAGCAGACCAGAGACTCCAGCAAGAGACTGTTATGGACACAAGGGAGAAACAGGATCTTCCCATCCCGCCCCCCCCCCAATAAAAAGGAAAGAACTCTTTTTTTATAAATTTTATTAAAATTTTTTTTATTTTTTTAATTTTTAATTTTTAACTTAAATTTTTTTCTATTAACTTCTTTTTCTTCTAATATGTTTATTTTAGGGGTATATGTGTGTTTGCTTTTTTTTCTTTTTTTTTATCTCTACTCACCTTTTGATCCTTTTTTTCTTCCTTTCTCATTCTTTTGACTTTTTCTTCTCTTTCATTCTTCTTTATGTGACTGAATTGCTGTTCTGCTCCTCAAATATACCCGTAGTCAATTAGTAGACCTTACCCCACATTGTGTACACACTTAATGCAGAAATTTATTACTCAATTCAAAACCTCTTAGACTTAAATTACTTAATAGCAGTACAACCTCTTTATATCTATATAATATTTTAAGCATTTTTATTTTTAAATTTTTCATGTCTCCTTTCTATCCCTCTCCTCTTATCCTATTCCTGTTCTTCTCTGAATATTGCATTTTTAAATTTGCATAATTTTAAAGTGTTTCACTTTTTAATTTTAATTTTTGTTTTTCTATCATTTCTTGTCTCTTTTTTTCTTTCTCCTTTATTTTCTCTCTAATATCAGTTATCCAACCTATTTCCCGCTTTGAGATTAGGACTTAGTTAACTCTCCTTCTACCTTTCCACATCCCTCTATTCCTATTTTTACCCACATCTCTCCCTAAACATTATAATTTCTGGTTTGCCAAATTCTTTGTGGTTGGTAGCCCATTAATACATAGTAGTTTGAGGTTTAATAGATATTTCTGTTGAACACTTTTGACTGTGAAACTAAAGACTTTGGTTGATGCTTGCCTTAAGATAGTGTTCTAGAACAAAACTGGTGTTACTCTCATCCCAAATGGGCAGATCAAGCTGGAAAAACATAACAAAAATGGCAAGTCCGTGTATCTCAATTCCCACTCACGATAATCAGGGGAAAGGACAGATAATGAATAATTCAGAGGAGAGATCCCAAAAAGCTCTCTAAAAACTACTGGTAAACAGGGTAAATGGAAATATTGAAAATCTGCAAAGGACTCTGTGTGAGCATGACAGGGAGAGAGAGGATGCAAAGCAAAGATCTATACAAGAATATCATGAGGATGAAGAAGCTACTCAAAGACTGATACAGGAATTGCATGAGCAGCTTGATAAATCTCAAAGAGAAATAAAGGAATGGCGTGAGCAGGCTGAGATCAGCCAAAGAGATAGACAGGAATTGCGTGAGATGGCTGAGAACAGACAAAGAGAAAATCAGGAATGGCGTGAGCAGGATGAGAACACTCAAAGAGAACTACAGATATTGCATGAAAGTGAGGAAGCTAAAAAAGGAATAATACAAGAATTCAGAGAGTGGGATGAGAATAGACAAAGATTACTAGAGGCATTCATGGAATCCACAAACAGAGAGCTGAAAGAAGTCAAAGAGACCACAAAGAGAATAGAGCACAACAGAAGGAATGGGAGTCCAAGGAAACCATAATCAATCAACTAAATGATTTGAGATTAAACACAACACCAAATTAAGGAAGTAAAGAAGTTCATACAAGATCTAAAACAAAGCTCCAACAAAGAATGTGAAGCCATAAAAACCGACCAACTAGAGTGAAAAGAAATAATAGTAGGTTAGACCATGCAGAAGATCAAATTTCGGGCATTGAAGACAGCGTAGATATATAGAAAAAGAACATACAACCATCCAGGACAAATCCAAGAAATATGATAGATTTAATAAACACTTGGAAGACACCATCAGAAGGCCTAATCTGAGGATAATGGGTGTAGCGGAGAACCTAGACACAGAAGTTAATGGTCTAGGAAATTTGTTTAACAGAATGCTAGCAGAGAACATCCCATACATGCAAAAAGAAAGACCTATTCCTATACACGAAGCTTTTAGACACCCAAATAGACCAGAACAGAACAGGATATGACATCGTCAGTTTATAATTCACAAAGGATCAATTCAGACCAAGGAAATGATCCTTACAGTTTCTCTATAAAGGAAACCAATTAGAATCACCTCAGATTTCTCATCAGAGACAATCAAAACAAGAAGAACCTGGAATGGTGTATGCCAGGCCCAAAAGACAAACAACTATCAACCAAGAATAATGTACCCAGCTAAACTCTCCTTTATAATCGAAGGTCAAATAAAACCCTTCCATAGCAAAGAAAAATGGAAGCAATATATCTCCACAAAACCAGCCCTACAAAAGATTCTTTAAAATGTCCTAAACAGAGAAAACCAACAAGACCACAATAAATTCCAAAAAACCTCACCCAAACTGAGAATCCAAGAACCATAGGAAGAACCCAGTTGCCACAGCAACTGGGTTCAAGAAATCCCAAATACCTCTCAGTCCTATCTCTCAACATTAACGGACTTAACTCTCCAATTAAAGGACATAGAGTCTCTAGATTAAAAAGAAAGATCCTTCTATCTGCTGCCTTGAGGATTCACATCTTACCCATAAAAACAATCACATTTTCAATGTGAAAGACTGGAACAAAATCTACCAAGCAAGCAGCCCCCATAAACAGGCGGTGTTGCAATTCTAATATCAGATTAATAGACTTAATATTAAAATTAGTGAGAAGAGATAAAGAAGGTTGCTACATACTCATTAAGGGATCTCTCCTTCAGGAGGACATTACAATTCTAAACATCTATGATAAAAAAAAACGAAGTACCCAAATTTATCCAAGAAACACTACTCTCCCTCAAATCCCACATAGATCCAAAGACAATAATTATTGGGAACTTTAACACACCACTCTCCCCACTAGATAGATCAACTCGGCAAAAACTCAAGAGAGAAAACGCAGATCTAAAAAACTGCATAGATCAATTAGATTTAACAGACATCTACCATATATTTCACCCAGCAGCATGAGACTATACGTTTCTTTCAACAGCACATGGATACATTTTCCAAAATAGACCAAATTTTAGGCCACAAAGCAAACTTGTCCAAATTCAGAAACACTGAAGTTATACCTTGCATTCACTCAGACCACAGGGGAATAAAATTAGAACTCAACACCAAAAGCACCCAAAAAAGTCCTGTAACACATGGAGGCTGATCAACACACTATTGAATCATGATTGGATCATGTAAGAGATTAGAAATGAAATTCAAATCTTCAAGATATTCAACAAAAATGAACACACAAAAGAGCAGCTTCTCTGGGACACAGCAATAGCAGTACTCAGAGGCAAGTTTATAGCTCTCAGTTCCTACACCAACAAATTAGAGAGATCTGAAACCAACAAATTAATGAGACATCTGAGCCTCCTTGAGAAAGAGCAGCAAGATAAACTCCATTCCAGTAGACAGTAAGAAATTATTACAAGTCAATCAGAATTAAATGAATTAGAATACAAAAAAAAATCATAGAATGAATCAATAAAACAAAGAATTTGTTTGAAAAAATTAACAAAATTGACAGACCCCTAACAAATCTCGTCAGAAAAATAATAGAACACACCCAAATAAATAAACTCAGAGATGAGAATGGAAACATCGCCACAGAAACAACCAAGATTCAGGAGAGGGAAGATGGCGGAGGAGAAGCTGGAATCTGAACAAGCTCTCACAGGTTTAGAGTTCCAGTGAACAGTCCTAAGCCAGAGAATCACACCAAGTGTGCCATCACAGGACAGAGAGTTAGACAAGAGAGGGGAAGCCAAGGCAAAAAGACACATCTGAGCGCCTGCCAGCAGCCGCTGCGGCAGCGGCGGCAGGGTTGCGGCGGAGAACGCAGCCGGGGCCATAACTGAGCGCTCACACAGAGAGTCCAGGACAAAGGAGCCAGACGCAGCGGGCAAGAGGATTCTACTCAACAACAACAAGAACCGACAAGGAGTGGACATCTTCATCCTACAATTCGTAGACCAGAGATGGCTTCTACTCGAAGTGAGTAGAAGCCCGACATCCTCACTCCTTCTCAGGGAGCAGAGGAGGGAAGGCCACCCCTCCCCTCCCCCAGCACCGGTGATCTCCATCTTGGATACCGACAAAGCTCGGAGGAGCTGCCAGCTCCAACCCAGGCCTTGGAATAAAACGAGTCATTTAGCAGGTCACAAGAAGTTAATGGCGGCGAAGTGACCTGCCAGACTCGGCTCCATCCAGGGAAAAGTCACCCAGCTCAGGAAACAGCCATTGGAGTGGCTTTCCTCACTGGGTAATCAGAGCCAGAGGCTGCCCCTCCCTCTAGCAGCCTCAACAATCAATTGAAAAACAGAAACCCTGAGAATGGCTCCAGGCTGGGCTCTGTGAGTTTTTTTTTCACAAAATAGCCCCAGGAAAAAGCTACTGATTGTTGAAAGGCCTCAACTCTACCCAGAACCTAGCCTCACCACTGCATCCCCCTCTTTTGTGATTCTCAAAGCACATCAACCTCCCAGTAAACTAATCTGGGAGGGGGATCTCAAAATCTTGGGTAAAGCAGAGCATTTTTCTGCCTGTTCGAACAAACTGACTTAAGAAACCAATCAAGCCACAGGACCTCAAGCTGACCAGAGACTCCAACAAGAGGCTGTTTACAGACAAAAGGGAGATACAGGATTCTTCCCACCCCTCCCCCCCAAAAAAAATCAAAGAACTTTTTTTTTTCTTCCTCTTCTTTTTTTTTTCTTTTTTTTTTTTTGGTAACATATATATATATATATATATATATATATATATATATATATATATATATATATATATATAATTTTTTTCCTTTTACAAAATTTTTTTAATCTTTAATTTTTGCCTTTTTTGAAAATATAATTGTTTTCCAGTAACTTTTTTCCCTCTTATAATTTTTATATTAGGAATACATGAATGTGCGTTTTCCTTTCTTTTCTTGTCTTCTTTCTCTTTTTCTTTCTTTCTTAACTATCTTTTTGTTTTTTTGTCTAGCTCTACTGAACTTCTGATCTTTTTCTCTCCCTTTCTAATCCTTTTAGCCTTTTCCTCTCTTTTGATCTTCTGTATGTGACTTAACTCTTGTCCTGCACATCCTCAGATTAACCCGTAGTTAAATAGTAGACCCTATCCCCCATTGTGTACACACTTAATCCACAAATTTATTACCCAATTCAAAACCTCTGAGACTTAAATTCCTTAATAGCAGTACTACCTCTTTATACCTATATAATATTTTAAGCATTTTCTTAAGATTTTAACTTCTCCTCTATGTCCCTACCCTTCTATTAATATAGGAATCCCACAAACGGGAGGAAGCTAATCAAAGAGTAATTCAGGAATTGAGAGACCAGGATGAGAATACACAAAGATCACTAAAGGCATTCATGGAATCCATTAACAAAGAGCTGAAGGAAGTCAGGGAGACCACAAAGGGAATGCTGAATGGAACCCAACAGAAGGAATGGGAGTCCAAAGAAACCATAACCAATCAACTAAGTGATTTGAGAACAAACACTGAACACCAAATTAAGGAAGTAAAGAAATTCATACAAGACCTAAAACAGAGCTTCAACAAAGAACTTGAAGCCATCAAATCTGACCAATTAGAAGGAAAAGATAGAACAAAGTAGAGAGTCTTGACAGCAGGTTAGACCATGCAGAAGATCGAATCTCAGGGATTGAAGACAGCCTAGATATTATAGAGACAGAACATACAACCATCCAAGACAAATCCAAGAAATATGATAGATTTATCCAACACCTGGAAGACACCATCAGAAGACCTAATCTAAGGATAATGGGTGTAGAGGAGCACCTAGAAACAGAAGTTAATGGTCTAGGAAATTTGTTTAACAGGATCCTAGCAGAGAACTTCCCAAACATACAAAAAGATAGGCCTATTCAGATACAAGAAGCTTTTAGAACCCCAAATAGAGCAGACCAGAATAGGACATCCCACCTTCACATTATAATCCACACAGGATCAACTCAGAACAAGGAAAAGATCCTTAAAGCTGTCAGGGAGAAAAGGGTAATCACCTATAAAGGGAAACCAATTAGAATCACCTCAGATTTCTCAGCAGAGACAATCAAAGCAAGAAGAGCCTGGAATGACGTATGCCATGCCCTAAAAACAAACAACTATCAACCAATAATACTGTACCCAGCTAAACTCTCCTTCGTAACTGAAGGCCAAATAAAAACCTTCCATAACAAAGAAAAATTGAAACAATACATCTCCACCAAACCTGCCCTACAAAAGATTCTTAAAGATGTCCTACACATAGAAAACCAATAAGACTGCAACAAAGGCCAAGAAAATGCACCCAAACTGAGAATCCAAGAACCATAGGAAGAACCCAGGTTTCGCAGCCCCCAAGAAGGTGGATAACTTGGCAGGAACTCCCAAATGCCTCTCAATCCTATCTCTTAACGTTAACGGACTGAACTCTCCAATTAAGCGACATAGATTGTCTAGTTGGATTAAAAAACAAGACCCTTCTATCTGCTGCCTGCAGGAGTCACATCTTGCCCGTAAAAACAAACACATTTTCAATGTTAAAGGCTGTAACAAAATCTACCAAGCAAACGGCCCTCATAAACAGGCGGGAGTTGCAATCCTAATATCAGATAAAATAGACTTCAAATTAAAATTCGTGAGAAGAGATACAGAAGGTCGCTAAATACTAATTAAAGGATCTCTCCTTCAGGAGGATGTTACAATTCTAAATATCCATTCGCCAAACAATGGAGCACCCAAATTTATCAAAGAAACACTACTTTCCCTCAAATCCCATATAGATCCAAAGACCTTAGTTGTTGGTGATTTTAACACACCACTCTCCCCACTAGATAGATCAACTCGGCAAAAACTCAACAGAGAAACCGCAATACTAAACAGCTGCATAGATCAACTAGACTTAACAGACATCAACCGAACATTTCACCCAGCAGTATCAGAATACATGTTTTTCTCAGCAGCGCATGGAACATTTTCTAAATTAGACCACATTTTAGGCCACAAAGCAAACTTGTCTAAATTCAGAAACATTGAAGTTATACCTTGCATTCTCTCTGACCACAAGGGAATAAAATTAGAACTCAGCACCAAACGCCACCAAAAAACTCCGGTATCACATGGAGGCTGAACAACACAATGCTGAATCAAGAGTGGGTCATGGAAGAGATTAGAAAAGAAATTCAAATGTTCATGCTATTCAACAAAAATGAACACACAAATTACCAGCTCCTCTGGGACACAGCAAAGGCAATACTCAGAGGCAAGTTTATTGCTCTGAGCTCCTACATCAACAAATTGGAGAGATCTGAAACTAGCAATTTAATGACACATCTAAACCTCGTTGAAAAAGGGCAGCAAGATAATCCCAATCCAGTAGATGGAAAGAAATAATCAAAATTAAATCAGAATTAAATGAATTAGAATCCAAAAATACTATAGAAAGAATCAACAAAACAAAGAGTTGGTTCTTCGAAAAACTTAACAAAGTTGACAGACAATTAGCAAATCTTATCAGAAAAAGGAGAGAACACACCCAAATTAATAAACTCAGAGATGAGAATGGAAACATCACCATGGAAACAACCAAGATTCAGAACATTATAATGGAATACTTCTCAAAACTTTATGCTAATAAGTTCGACAACTTGACAGAAATGGACCTTTTCCTAGCAAAATTGACATACCAAAACTAAACCAAGATGAGTTAAACCAGCTCAACCGGCCCATATCAAGCGTTGAAATAGAAACACTAATAAGAGACATCCCAGCTGGGCTGGGAAGGTGGCTCAGTGGTAGAGCGCTTGCCTTGCATGCTCGAGGCCCTGGGTTCGATTCCTCAGCACCACATAAGCAAAAACAAAAAAAAAAGCCGGAAGTGGCGCTGTGGCTCAAGTGGTAGAGCACTAGCCTTGAGCTGAAGAGCTGAGGGACAGCGCCCAGGCCCAGAGTTCAGGCCCCATGACCAGACCCAAAAAAAAAAAGAGACATCCCAGCTAAGAAAAGTCCAGGACCAGATGATTTTACAGCGGAATTTTACAAGGCCTTCGAAGCAGAGCTCACACCAATACTCCTCCAACTCTTCAATGAAATTGAAAGAGAAAGCTCACTACCGAACACATTCTATGAAGCCATCATAACCCTCATCGCAAAACCAGGCAGGGACTCATCAAAGAAAGAGAACTATAGACCCATTTCTTTGATGAACATTGATGCAAAACTTCTCAACAAAATTTTGGCGAATCGACTTCAATAATTCATCCAAAAAATCATACACCATGATCAAACAGGATTCATTTCAGGGATGCAAAGCTGGTTCAATATACGCAAATCAATTAATATTATACATCACATCAACAGGAGCAAGAATAAGAACCACATGGTTATCTCAATAGATGCAGAAAAAGCATTTGACAAGATCCAACACCCCTTTATGATGAAGGTTTTGGAAAAATTAGGAATCCATGGAACATTCCCCAATACAATAAAGGCTGTATATGACAAACCTACAGCCAGCATTATACTCAATGGTGAAAAACTAAAGCCATTTCCTCTTAACTCAGGAACAAGACAAGGATGCCCACTCTCTCCACTTCTCTTCAGTCTAGTATTAGAATGCCTAGCTACAGCAATAAGACAAGGTGCAGACATAAAGGGGATCCAAATAGAGAAAGAAGAAATAAAACTCTCCTTCTTTGCAGATGACATGATCTTGTATTTAAAGAATCCCATAGACTCCACTCCCAAATTACTCAAGCTGATTCAAAACTTTTGCAAAGTAGCAGTTTATAAAATTAACCCCCCAAAATCAATGGCTTTTCTGTATGCCAACAATGAGAAAAGTGTGGCTGAAATTAGGAATGCAACTCCGTTTGTAATACCCCCACAAAAATAAAATACCTAGGAATTAACTAAACTAAAGTAGTGAAGGACCTCTATGATGAAAACTTTAAAATCTTAACAAAGAAAATCAACAAAGAACTTAAAAAATGGCAAAAGCTCCCATGCTCCTGGATTGGAAAGGTTAACATTATGAAAATGGCAATTCTTCCCAAGTCTATCTACAAATTCAACGCAATACCTATCAAAATTCCAACCTCATTCTTCAAGGAAATAGAAGAGGCAATCTAAAAATTCATATGGAAAAATAAAAGACCCCGAATAGCAAAAACGCTCCTCAACGGAAAGAACACTGCTGGAGGAATATCAATACCAAATTTCAAACTCTACTATAAAGCCATAGAAATCAAAACAGCTTGGTATTGGCATAAGAACAGACCTCAGGACCAATGGAATAGAATTGAAAACCCAGAAATGAACCTACAGTCCTATAGCCATCTAATCTTCGATAAGGGATCTAAAACAGTAGAATGGAAGAAAGACAGTCTCTTCAGTAAATGGTGCTGGCAAAATTGGTTAACTACATGTAGAAAACTTAAGCTAGAACCTTATATATCACCCTGCACCAGAATCAACTCCAAATGGATCAAAGACCTTGAACTCAAAGCAGACACTCTGAAATCATTACAGGATGGAATAGGAGAAACCCTAGGTCTCCTTGGCTCAGGCCGAAATTTTCTGAATAGAGACCCGGAAACACAACAAATCAAAGAAAGGTTGGACAAATGGGATTGCATAAAGTTGCAGAGCTTCTGCAGGGCAAATGCCATAGCTAGCAAGATCAATAGAAAGCACACCGATTGGGAGAAGATCTTTACTAGCCATACAACAGACAAGGGTCTCATATCTAAAATATACTTGGAACTCAAAAAATTAAACCCCCCAACAACAAGTCTTCAAAGAAACAACTGCCCAATAAAAAAGTGGGCGAAAGACTTAAAGAGAAACTTCTCTGAAGAAGAAAGAAGGATGGCCAATAGACACAGGAAGAAATGCCCAACCTCCCTAGCCATAAAAGAAATGCACATCAAAACAACATTGAGTTACCACCTCACTCCAGTTGGAACGGCTA
Organism: Dipodomys merriami; assembly: GCF_024711535.1. NCBI lineage: Eukaryota > Metazoa > Chordata > Mammalia > Rodentia > Heteromyidae > Dipodomys > Dipodomys merriami. The sequence goes on from NW_027206387.1 coordinate 401,373, forward strand.
TAATCAAGAACTCAAATAACAGATGCTGGAGTTGATGTGGACAGAAGGCAGCCCTAATGCACTGTTGGTGGAAGTGTAATCTTGTTCAACCACTTTGCCAAGCAGTATGGAAGTTCCTTAAAAGACTCCACATAGAGCTCCCTTATGACCCAGCAATTCCACTTTTGGGTATTTACTGAAATGTTCACAAACAAGACCACACTAAAGCTACCAGCACGACTATGTTTATTGCAGCATTGTTTAACATAGCTAAGATATGGAACTAACCCAGATGCCCCTCAGTAGATGAATGGATCAAGAAAATGTGTTATATTTACACAATGGAATTCTGTCCCCATCAGAAAGAATGATATTGCACCATTTGTTAGGAAATGGAAAGAGTTGGAAAAAATTATATTAAGTGAAGTAAGCCAGGCCCAAAGAAACGTAGGTCCCATGGTTTCCCTTATTTGCAATAACTAGTATATATCTGAGTCAAGCAGTAAAGGGCAGATAAGTTGATGTTAGGGAAATGAGCCCTAAGATGTGAATTCAAATGAATTTTTTTCTTTCATGTGATTGTATCTAACACATTTATAAGATTATTTCTTTGTTGTTTTGTATGTCCCTCCCCCACGATATAACCCTTGATTTCCTTGTATTTTATGTTGGTATAATTTGTGGAGGGTTAGGGAAAAAACAAATCGTTTAAATAGGGATACAGTTGGACCCATTACAACAATGAAATGTACAAGATGTTATGTCGAAAAAGAACTGTACAATTTTTGTGGGGGGGGGAGGATTAAATTGGCGGAACTTGGAGAGAATGGGTAGGTATGGGAAGGGGAAACAAAGGAAGAGGCTACAATGTTTGATAAGAAATGTACTCATTATCTTACCCATGTAACTGTAACCCTTCTGTACAGTATTTTCACAACAACAAAAAATATTAAATTCAAATATGGAATGAAATTAATTCCAATAATGCATTGCATTAAGATGTTTAGAAACAAGTGAGAAACTTAAAGGTCTATAAGATATTTTTTTGGAAGTGAAGGGATATAGGAATTTGGTTCTCTAGTTTAAGCAATTTGCAAAAGCATTAGGCAAAACAAAATTTACATTTGCAGCAGACTTGACACATTAAATGTTGTATGTTGAAAGGGACACACGCCTCAACAATATGTCAATGCTCTCTTCTTATTTATTTCTAAAGGTTTAGGCTTCTGGTCTCTTAATATCATAACTTCAAAAAATTATCTTTATCTAGTTGTGCAAAGGGGTTTTGCTTCATCATGTCAGTGTTGAATAGAGTGTATATGCATTTGAATATACAGTGCATCTGGATCATTGTCAAACTTTCCATTTTTCTTCGGCCCCTTACCCTAACCACACTTATCCCTTCAAGTTTCCTACTTATATTGTCACATGTGTACATTAAGTGCTATGACTGTATTAGTCCACCATTTCATTCTCCATTCTTCTACCCTACTCCCTTTTAGCCCAGATCCCCTTTCAAGACTTGTTTCAACTTCATGGTTTTTTGTTAAATATCTCTAATTTGGCATTTGGCTATGGGCTTGCCCCATCCTTTCTTCCATGTTTGACCTATACAAATGAGTATATTTCTCCACATTTCTAATCTGTGAATGGCTGAGATATGTCTCCTTTACTATTCACCTTCTGTCCTAAATTTAAAATTGTACTTTCAGGGCCATTCATTAGAGCATTTTTTATTCTCTACACACTGAAGAGAATTTCCATGCTCTCAGCTTTATGTTATCTATCATGAATTTCCATCGCTTATCACTTCAGCAGTCTAAATTTAAAGTCATATTTTTTGCATTATATTCACACAGTTTAAGTGAATATCAAGGGTAATTTTCATAGTATTGGAAGTTTAGGGACAATCTTCAATTTCTGATGATAGAAGCAGGAGTCAATTTTAATTTTCAGATTCCACTATATAGTGACCCCTGTAGTCTTCTAAATTTTCAATAAATTTCGAGTTAGTTTTTATTAATAATTTAAAAAGTTTTATTTCAGTATTAGAAATACTGCTCCATGTTCCCCATGTTCCCCATGTTTCCCACTAGTTCAGGTTAAGGCCCCTTTGTCTTTATTTTTTGAGAGGCCATGGGATGTGGATACACAGAGAGATGATCATTACTCAAGTATCTCCTTCTCTTCTGTTTCTGCTGTTCTTGTTGAGAGGAGGACTGGAGCAGGGAACAGGAGTGATGGTTGACTTCACCATACAAGGGAGTATTCCTGGCATGTCCATTATTGTTTCTCAGAATCAATTAAAGTGCTTATTCTTGCCTTCTCTGTTACAGTAAACTCACAATGGCTTCCTTAGTTCAGGAGGAAGCATACTAACAGGTTATTACTTGCAAATTGGTATTTTATATCTCAGTATACTACTACCAAATATAGAAAGCGGTGTCTACATAAATGCAAAGGTACTGATTGTCCAACAATACCTTAGTGAGGTGTAGACAATTCTACTCAGCTACCCCCTCCTCTCGTATCCTGTCTTCGACTTCCCTCCCTTCATTTACCCTCCCTTCCTTTCTTCTTTCTTTGTGTCTCTCTGCTCCATATTCATCTTTGTCTTCTCTCTTTTTCGCTTCCGGTAGCAAGTGCTTTGGTTTATCAGACAACACATAAATAATTGAACAAATATTTCTTTCTCCTCTTTTGTGATTATTTATTCTTAAGAAATGAATTCTAGCACAGCACAAGTGGCTTACACCTAGATAGTAGGTAGGTTCAAATTTGACAATTGCAATTAGAAGCTATTCCAAATAGATAAATCTAAGAGATTCTTTTCTCTACTGTGGTAAAAGGAAGAAGTGAAGGTGTGGCTCAGGTGGTATAGAGCAAACATTGAGCATTAAAGACCAGATAGAGCTCAAGGCCAGGGGTTCAAACCCCATTACCAGTGCAATACTTAAAAAAAAAATTTAGTCCTTTGTCTTTGAATGTCGCTAACGCCTCGACCAGCAAGGAAGACGCGACACCGAACTCTTCTCTCTGCAGTTTACTCAGGACATTTTTGTAATCTTCTGACCCCCACCCCGGGGAGAATTCCCCACAGCCTTAAATACCCGCTGGGTAGCCAACCCTGATACGCCACGTGGGAACCGCCAATAGGTTCAGGTGCACAGAAGCAAGCCAGATACTTCGCCTTAGCCATATCAGGAGTTGTTTACCACGAGAGCACTCGCCATCGGGAAGGCGGAGGGCGGAAGCCGGCGCCATCTTCCAGGTGCGGCCTCTCGCAGCTCTCTACAGTTCCTCCTTTTTTGTTTAAAGAACACAGATGAGAACAGAGGTCTGATCCCTGTTGTGCAATTGCAAGGACTGCATACAAGCCTTCTCCCAGAGGGTACCTTCTCTAGGGATGACTCAGCCTGTCCATTGATTCGTTTTTCACAAGGACGGGAAAAGGCGAATCGAACCCGTGTGCAATCAAACATGCTCTCCTCGAGGGCAAAACTCATGCCTCTCGACTGCAGTACTTTGGCTTTGCAATCTGTGCTCATTGTTTTAGAGTGGCAAGCCACGCTTAGGGGGACTGACCTGCTCCAATGACTGTAAAGGCTTGGATAACCATGGCTGCACTGCGACGCTGAGAACCTCTAATTTGGCAAATGCACCTCAGACATACCAAGGAGGCTAACACCAGGAGGCCTGTCAGGGCTCCCAAACCCGCCCCCTCCTTGAGATGATTCATAGCAGCGGAGATCCATGAAGATAACCCCTCCGCCAATCCGGCATCCACTTGGGTCGAGTTCACCACGACGATGGCAACCCTGAGCTGTTCCATCAGGCTGTCGAACTCCCCAGTTCAATTACCTAAAAGATAACTAAACAACTGTTTAGACAAATTTGCAGCGTTTTTTAAATAGGTTTTTTCCTGGGCCTGAACTCTGGGCCTGGGCGCTGTCCCTCAGCTCTTCAGCTCAAGGCTAGCGCTCTACCACTTGAGCTACAGCGCCACTTCCGGCTTTTTTCATTTCTTACTTATGTGGTGCTGAGGAATCGAACCCAGGGCGTCAGGCATGAAAGGCAAGCGCTCTACCACTGAGCCACCTTCCCAGCCCCCATTCTTCTGGGTTAATTGCACCACAGCAGCAGCTAATCCAGCATTAGTTAGTGGTCCGCCCAGCTCTCTGCAAACTTTCATCCATGCTTCTAGTCCCCTATTCTTATATGGGGTTATGGCGGCTCTGCATTCCTTAGTGCACTGCTCGTAAACAAGCTGTTTAATTAATGGCATGGCTGCATCTGGGTCACCAAAAATTCTGCCAGCGGCCTCGACCATACGAGCAACAAAGTCCGAAAACGGCTCCATAGAGCCCTGCAGGATTTTGGTGAGATTGCCACTCACCTCGCCTTTATTTGGTAAGGCCTTCCATGCCTTTATGCCAATTTTATTGATTTGTTCATAAACTTGAACCGGGTAGCCTATCTGCTGATTGGCGAATCTCCCCTGTCCAAGCAGCATATCTCTGTCCCAAGCTGGGTTCCCCGCAGCCTGATTGGCCGCAGCCTCTTCACTAGCAAATTCAATCAAAAAGGCCTTCCAATCTAAATACTGACCTGGGCTCAAACAAGCTCATGCGGGCCCACTCCAATCACCGGGTGTCATGCAGTGTCTGTTTAGGGCCTCCACCTGGGCTACAGTAAAGGAGGCTGTGATTCCGTATGTCCGCACAGACTCAGCTAAAGATTTTATAACCTTAAAATCTAAGGGTTCATGATACCGCTGTCCCTGTGGATCCTGAAATATTGGACAGGCTAGATGTAACTCGGTTCTGACCGCTTTCCACACGCCTGGGCTGAAAGAACAGCCGGGGCTGCCACTTCCAGGGTCCTCCGCATAGAGCGGAGGGGCCGAAGGTGTGGGGCGGTGCACGGAGGGTGTGCATTCGTCTTTATCTGGGTCCTCTCTCTCCTTCCCTTTCCTCCTCTTTCTTATCTTTGTTTTTTCTATTTGTTCTATGAGTGATTGTAGTTCCTCTGAGTCTGTAGACTCAGAGGTCTCTAGTTCGGCAAAATTGGGGTATAACCCCCCCCTGCTCTCCTCCTTTTCGCTGTCTGCCCTTTCCGATCTTTCTTCCTGCAGCATTTCTAGGGCGGCCTGACCATTCTCTACCGCCTCACTGCAACACTGGTCCTCGAGACAGCCTCTTATCAGTTTCCATATTGGTCTCACTCCGCTCTTAAGCGTTCCTTGTTCAGAGGCAAAATCTAGGTCCCTCCCTAGTTTCTCCCAAGAGGCCACCGTGAGGCTTCCGGAGACAGCGAACCACGGGGCAACGATGTCACATTCATTCAAAAATCTCTCTAAAGTACTCTTTTTTATTTTTACCTTTTTTGAGTGCAGTAGCTCATTGAGAGCCAAAAAAATTGGGTGCAAAGAAGAAGCGCCCATGTTTTAAACATTTAAAGCTGGTAAACAAACTTTTACTTTCACTTTTGGCTACTCTATTGACTAGCCCCGGGTTCTCGCTGTCTCTTTATCTACTGAGAAGAGCAAAAATCCCCCCGCTCTTGTGGCGGATTCCCCTTTTACCTGGGGACTTATCCCCGCTCTTGTGGCGGATTCCCCTTTTACCTGGGAACTTACCGGTGCACCACCCTGACCACAGAGAGTTCTGAGTCCTCGTTGGGGTTGTGGCTGAGTCCCCGTATGGGCCACCACGTGTCGCTACCGCCTCGGCCAGTAATGACGACGCGAAACCGAACTCTTCTCTCTGCAGTTTACTCAGGACCTTTTTGTAATCTTCTGACCCCCACCCTGGGGAGAATTCCCCACAGCCTTAAATACCCGCTGGGTAGCCAACCCTGATACGCCACGTGGGAACCGCCAATAGGTTCAGGTGCACAGAAGCAAGCCAGATTCTTCGCCTTAGCCATATCAGGAGTTGTTTACCACGAGAGCACTCGCCATCGGGAAGGCGGAGGGCGGAAGCCGGCGCCATCTTCCAGGTGCGGCCTCTCGCAGCTCTCTACATTTGAAAATTGATATTTTTCCAAAAATTCGTACCCAGGACAATTTTCAAGGTCCAAGACTCTTTTTAAGGCTCTTTCACATCTTAAACTGATTCTTCTGCTTGATTCATATTATGGAAAATAGAAGTCAGACTTCATAGTATAAAGTATGCACATTTACTGAACAGTTCTTACCATTTTTAATGTAAAGGATGCATGAGAGAGGAATTCACCACACTTGGGTGAGTTAGATTTGACTCATTGACAGACTTTTAAAATTAAATGAGGGTCTGTTTACATGTAAAGAAGTATATATATATATATATGGTTTTCTAGGCGAGAGAACGAGCTAGCTGTTGTCCAAGTTTGAATCAGAGTAAGTTTATTCCTATGATATGGTAAAGAGAAGCTCATCTCATAGAACACTTTGCAGACAGTAATTTCAAAAGGATTAAAAGCCCATGCCTATATTTTTGGTTTTTTTTGTTTTTCTGTTTTTTTTGGTCGGTCGTGGGGCTTGAACTCTGGGCCTGGGTGCTGTCCCTCAGCTTTTCAGCTCAAAGCAAGCACTCTACCACTTGAGCTACAGCACCACTTCCCCATGTCTATAATTTGAACAGCCAAGTTTATACAAACAAAAAACAGTTTTCTGAGCCAAAAAAATAAGTTAGAGCAAAAGGAACTATGTTAAATAGAGTTAATGGCTGAGTGATATGTGTAAATGTTTTCTGTATTCACAAATAAACTATAAGTCTTTCGTCATGTCCCTAACATCAATCTCCAAGATAGGCCTTGCTAAATCTGTCACAGAGGACTGGGTTTATGCTATTGTCAGTTTTTTTTAGGGTCCAATATCTTTCACAGTCGCTGGGTTGCAAACTGCTCACACCACATGCAGTGTCTGGAAACAATTGCTGTCTAGCTAAACACCTAAGGGATTTTTTGTGTTTCTCTGGCTTAGGACTGTTCACTGGAACTCTAAAACTGCTTTCTTTGCAAGACGCTCTTTAGCATCCAGCTTCTCCTCTGCCATCTTCTAGTTTTTAATCCTTTTGAAATTACTGTCTACATAGTGTTCTATGAGATGAAATTTTCTTTACAGTATCATAGGAATAAACTTACTTTAATTCCAACTTGGACTGTAGCTAGTTTATTCCCTCCCCTAGAAAACCATCTGTCCAGTCTTCTTTATATGTCAACAAATGCTCATTTACCTGCAAAAGTCTGCCAGTGATTCAAACCTAACTCACCCAAGTGAGGTGAATTCCTCTCCCATGTTTCCCTTACATTAAAAATGGTAAACATGTGCATGTTTAGCCATGCACATACTTTTTAATGGAAAGTGTGGTTCCTATTTTGCATAATGTGAATTAAACAGAGGAATCAGGTTAAGAAGTGAAAGAGCCTTTGAAAGAGTCTTTGACCTTGAAAATTTTCCTGGGCATGAATTTTTGGAGAAATTTCCCCATTCAAAGAGGTAGGACTCATTTTTTATATTGTCCTGTTACTTGGGTTTGAACTCCTGGCCTTGAGTTATATCTGGGATTTAATTCTCAATGTTTGGACTATACCTCCTCACCCCCACCTTTACTTGTCTACTTGGAATAGCTTTTAATTGCAATTGTCAAATTTGAACCTACCTAGTAGCTACTTGTAAGCCATTGGTGCTCTGCTAGAACTCACTTCTTAAACATAAATCATCACAAAAAAGAGAAAAAAAATTCAATTATTTGTGTGTTGTCTGATAAATCAAATCACTTGCTACTGGGAGATAGAATGCATGAAGTTAAAGATGAATATGGAGGATGGAAACACAAAGAAAGAAAAAGGAAAGGAGGGTAAATGAGGGAAGGGGAAGGGAGGATGTGAGAGGAGAGGCGTGCTGAATAGAATTGTTTATAAGGTGTTATTGGACAATCAGTGCCTTTGCATTTATGTAGCCAAAGCTTTATACTTTTGGTAGTAATAAGTTGAAATATAAAATACCAATTTACACGTAATAACCTGTTAGTGTGCTTCCTTCTGCACCAAGGGTAACACCGTGAAGTACTGTTACAAAGAAGGCAAGAGCAAGCAGTTTAAATGATTCTGAGAAACTACTATTTACATGCCAGGAATGCTGCCTTTTATGGTTAAGTCAAGCATCACTCTTGTTCCCTAATCTAGTCTTCCTCTCAACAAGAATAGCACAAAAGGAAGAGGAAGGATATATCTGAGTAATGATCATCTCTCTCTTTTCCCTCTTCCCTTGGCCTCTCAAACAATAAAGTCAAAGGAGACTTAACCTGAAACGGTGGGGGAAATGGCAGGAAAAAGTTCAGTCTAGCTTAATGTGAAAGTTTTAAAATAATTGGGGTAGTGTTGCAAATACTGAAATAAAATGTTTGTAATTAGTAATAAAAAGTAACTCTAAATGTATTGAAAATTTAGAAGACTAAAAGACTCATTCCATAGTGGAATGTACATAATTAAACTGACTCATGTTTCTATCATCAGAAATTGAAGACTGCTACTAAACATACAATACTAGATAAATTAACCTCGATATTCACTTAAAGTGTTTGAATATGATGCAGAAAACATTACTCATGTAACTGTAACCCTTCTGTACAATAAAAAATGGATAAATTTAAAAAATAGATTGCTGAAGTGATAAGTGATAGAAATTCATGATGGATAGCATAATGCTGAGAGCATGGAAATTATTTTCCTTCCATTATCTGTGTGTAGAGAAGAAAAAAGCTTTAATTGATGACCCTGAAGGACCAATTCTGAATTTAGGACAGAAGGACAATAGTAATGGAGACCTATCTCAGCCATTCAGAGATTAGAAAAGTGGAGAAATAGCCTCATTTATGTAGGTCAAACACGGAAGAGAGAATGTTGCAAGCCCAAAGCCAAATGCCAAAGTGGCAGAGAAATTTAACAAAATACCATGAAGTTGAAATAAGTCTAAAAACTGAGAGCTGGGCTTAAGGTGAGTAGCGCAGAAGAATGGAGAGGGAAATGGTGGACTAATACACTCATAAAACTCAATGTGCATATGTGAGAATTTAAATAGGAAACTTGAAGGGATAGGTGGGGTTGGGGTAAGAGAAGGACGAAATGTGGAAAGTTTAACAATAATCCAGATGTATTGTACATTGAAATGAACACTTTATTCAACTGAAATGCACATACACTTTATTCAACACTGACATGATGAAGCAAAACTCCTTTGCACAACTTGCTGAAGATGAAAACAATTTTGAAGTTTTATTATTAAGAGACCAGAAGCATAAACCTTTAGAGACAAATAAGAGGATATCATTGACATATTGTTGAGGCATGTGCTCCTTTCAATATACAAAAATTAATGTGTTAAGTCTGCTGCAAATGTATATTTTATTTTGCCAATTTGTGTTGCAAATTGCTTAAAATATAGAGTAGCAAATTCCACTATCCCTACACTTCCAATAAAAAAATTCATATAGACTTTTAGGTTTCTCAGTTGTTTCTAAACAACTTAATGAATTGCATTGGGGCCAATTTCATTCTACATTTAAGTTTAAATTTTAAAACCCTAAATTCTTTTAAAATGCTCTCACTTGGACATATGTATGGACAGATAAATGATGTGGGCTGAATCAAAATTATTCAGAAGGTTGTAAATGGATGCTTACCTAATTTTCTCTCTTCTGGATCATAGAATGCAGACTATCCGTGTTAGGAAAATGGAGGAGAATGGAAAATGAGAGGCCAGACTTGATCATCAACAGGTGAGAAGTGTTTATTGATGAACAGCTAGGGGCATAGCCCTTCCAGCAAGTTTGGAGGTTTTGTGAGGGAACTGGGACAGGATCTGGGTTTTTATAGGAGGTCTGAGCAAGGTGGTAGAGGCTAATGAAAAGCCCCAAAGTCAAGGAATGTGGGGGCCTTTCAGTTGGGGCAACAATGGGATGTTTACAGCTGGGATTAGGTGGATTGCCCTGCCTACACTTCAAAGGAGTTCACATATACCTGGGATTTTCTCTGGAGTCTGTATGGGCACTTGACAGTAGGGTGGGAGTCAATCCTTCATATTCCATCTTTAGATACATAAAATGATAGGGCCAAGGGAGGAGAGACAAATTCTTCATATAAGATCTTTGGATACATAAAAAGAATTGGGCTGAGAGAGGAGTATCATGGAGTTATGAGAACAAAACAGATTCCATCATTTTAAACTCTGGAGTATAAAAGGTAGAGGGGCATAGTGATCTTTTCTGGCTACTTCCAGCTGGCATGGGGGTGTCAAGGAGTTACTGGGGCTGCGGTCTTCAGGTCCAGGTGTGTGCTGTGTACAGGGCCCTGTAAGCAAAGCCTCTGGTTGTCTGTAGTAATAGGATGGCCTTGACTTGGTCCCAGGTCTTTAGTGAAGGATGTTATCCTGTAAGAGAGATACTTGAAAACGCTGAGATCAAGCAAAAGACTGACAAGGTGGCAGGACTAGTTGATATGAGTCACATAGTACACCCTGCGATCAAGTCAGAAAAGTTCCATTTGGATCATGAGCCCATAACCAGTCAGAAACTAGGACTGGATTGGAGTAGTTAAGGGCCTGGTGAGAGACCTTGATCATTTCCTATAAATAGCAAGTAACAAAGGCAAGAATGTAAATTCCTGTCTAGTTAGAAGTTAGACAGATATGGATATTAGATGGACAAGCTTCTCACTTGTTTCTATTGACCTCCTGGCTCTGGTTAATTTTGAAAGGGCAGGCACAAAGTGGCTGATGTGACATCATTTTCTCTTATTCTTTTCCACCTTGTCCTGGGATCTAGGTGCTTGTGGCTGGGATATGGGCTTTGAACTCAAGGCCTGAGCAATTTCTCTGAGCACTTCTGCTCCTACACTTTTGAATCACAGGCCACATTTAGCATTTGGCTGGTTAATTTTTTGAGCCAGCTTCCAGCCTGGCAATTTGCTGATTAGTTGGAAGATAGAATCTCAGAGGGATTTTTCTGCCTGGCCTGACTTTGAACTGCAATCTTGGCCAAAAACCCCTCATTATTTCCAGTAAAAGCAAAAAGGAGATCCATGGGAACAAGTAAAACTTAGGTGCATCTCGTCAAGAATTGATCAACAAATAGTTGCCAGAACTCTGGAATGACAAAACTCAATAGATAGGATGAGAGTTTGAGCATAGCTTGGCTGCCTGGAAAACCTGATAACCAAAGTGTATAAGAGGCTCTCCTGGCCTATACATGTTTCAATTGCATAACAACATAGCTGGTTTTTTTCAGGTCAGAGAGTGTCGCACAAAAGTCTTAGTTTTTGTAAATGTAAATCAGTCTTTTACCATTAATCAGCTGTGTGTGATGGAGTCAGGCAGGAGTCCAGTGTACTGTGGTGGAGGTGGGATGGTCCAGGCAGGATCTGGGCTAAACTGCATCCCTCAGATGGATGATCAAATCTCCTGTTTAGTTGCTTACAAAATTATACACAGACTGCTTAAGACACGGCATTAGATGAAAATAGAGAATGACATGCTAGTTTTAATGTTAAATCACAGCGAAAAATTACATACCAGCATTACTCATAAGCTGTTTTTTAAGGCATACTCATACCATCTCCTACATACTCGAACTTTCTGAGAACAGAAACAGATACATGGAACAAACAATTTAAGTCAATTCTTACCTCCTTACTGGTGTCAAAGTCAATGTTAAAAAAGCAAGCTTATTGAAACTTCTAGCTTTTTCCAGTAAACAATCTTATTTTTTCAAGATTAGTTTATAACTATGAGTTATTTTTAGATGTAACTGAATTTTTTAATAGAATGAAATATAATTCTTACTATTATGAAGTATTTCACAATAATCCACTGTAATGGACTTTCCCCAAGGTCAATTATTACATACTATATCTCACACACTATTATGATTACATTGTATATTGCATATAGTGTGAAGTGAAAGTAGTTTGGACCATTTCATAGAAATTCTAGGTGCTATTTTAGCATTATAAATTCACATCTGTGGTTTTAAACTAAGGAAAAATATTTTAGAGTTAAAATCAAATATGAATATGTAGTGTGTCTCAATTAAACCAAAAATTCTGTGTTCATACAGACAAAATTATTTTCTTTCCACTAAAGAATTTGAAGTAATGCCATTGGAAATAGTGAGGCAAGAAGTGGCAGAGTTCAAATCACGTCAAACAACGTCTCTGTTATTCTGCTAACCCCTCCACTAAGAAGACCTCCCTGTTCCCAGGTGCCACAAAACTTCAAGCTTCTCTCTTAGAATTCAATTTGGAAAAATCCTAAATCACCGATTCTTTTTGCGTTTTCTGTTATAGGAATCAAAATATAGACACAAAAAAATTGAAATAAAATGCACATATATGTTGAAGCCATCACAGCTGGAAAAACAACCAACAAATTGGAACTTGCCCAGTAACAAAAATATGTTGTGCCAGTTTATTTTTTAAACTACAAAACATTCAAGTACATGTTAATTTGAGTAGAGCTATAAGGATAACTGTCTCTCAAAAATAAGGTTCTGTTAATTTGTAATTAAATTCATCTGTATGAACCTAATATAGCAAATCCCTTGAATGCATCAAATTGTTTAAAATGAATGTAACTGTATATGAAGTAAGATCTGCACATATTTAAATTAAAAATGTTACATTATCAAATCAAAAAGATCATGACATACTTAAAAATTCAGAAATGCATTTAGTAAGTCCAAAATATTCATAATGAGAACTAAATACTACGGACTTTACTACAACAAAATATGCAAAGAATAGAATCTGAGAAGTGCACGAGTGTACATAATTTAAAAGTACTCTAAATTACACTGCTTATAGAAGACTGAATGTGGGTTATCTAAAGGAAAACATCAGCACATTATATAAATGAATTTAAAAATCTCATGAAAAACAATAGAAGAAGTTTTTGGAAAATATTATTTAAATAAAGGGTGGTCAAAATCTAGTACTGACAAAATTGCATACATATTTATTTAGATCCAAAAAAGACCCAAGCTACTTGAGGTGATTTGAAATTTTGGCAAAGTAGTAGAATACAACTGTATTATGGATGCTGACTCTGGCATGGAATTCATTTCCTCTGATCTGACAAATAAATAAATCAAAGAACATAAGTTCTCCAACTAAATATCAAGTTCTAACCAAACATATAACCATAAAAGTCATCATACAAGCCATATTGCAACTGGGATAAAAGAAAAATAAGTCATACTAATTCCATATTTATTGTAAATGTTTATTTTTCATAAATTAATTCCATATCTTGCATTTTAAAAACATTGTGTTAAATGATGTATATATTGATAACTAATTTTGGATGCCTCCTTAAATTTTGTTCTGAGTATAATATCTCATTTCAATTCCTAACACATGAAATGATGTAGTTTATAAAACATGCGAATAACCACTATTTATAATACACAAAATCTCATAAGCATGATTTCAGGAAGCATAGGTTAACATTTGGATATCTTGGTCTCATGACTTATGAGGACTATCTGCATGAATATAGTTCTACCTAGATTCCTCAGCCTAAATTTAGCCACTGTTAATAAATGTTTATATCTTTATCTGTCACCCATCAGAGCTTAAACCTGTGTATTAATTCCAAGGAAAATCATAAGGTAAGAATTTAGCTTTTCTGGATATAAAGTAAATAAAAATGCAGCATAGAGTAACTCATTGGACTAAAGTCAACCTATTTCTATAAAACATGTTAAGCATTTTCTTACATGAAAGGACTTCACACTGACATGTATAATTACAAGAAGAAAAACGATCAATATTCACAGTGGCACAAAAATCCCGTAGGTGCCTACAAGACTGCACCTTTCTCTAAACATTGCATGTCATGTGAGCGGTTTGCAACCCAAGTGACTGTAGAAGATATTGGACCCTAAACAAAATGGACAATTGCATAAACCCAGTCCTCTATGACAGATTTAGCAAGACCTATCTTGGAGATTCTTGTTAAGGACATGATGAAAATTTTATAGTTTGGTTGTGATTACACATGTCACTCAGCCATTAACTATATTTAACATAGTTCCTTTTGCTCTAACTTATATTTTCTTGACTCAGAAAACTTTCTTGTTTGTGAAAACTTGGCTGTTCAAAACATAGACATGGGTTTTTAATCCTTTGGAATTACTGTCTGCATAGTGTTCTATGAGATGAGCTTCTCTTTACCATATCATAGGAATAAACTTACTCTGTTTCAAACTTGGACAGCAGCTAGCTGGTTCTCTCTCCTAGAAAACCATTTATATAGACTTCCTTACATGTAAAAAGTCCCTAATTTACTTGCAAAAGTATGTCAGTGAGTCAAACCTAACTCAACCAAGTGAGGTGAATTCTGCTCTCATGCTTCCTTTATATTAAAAATTGTAAGAATTGTTCAGCAGTGGGCATACTTTCTAATGTGAAGTGTGACTCCTATTTTCCATAATGTGAATCAAACAGTTGAATCAGTTTAATATGTGAAAGAGACTTTCAAAGAGTCTTGGACCTTGAAAATTGTCCTGGGTATGAATTTTGGGAGAAATATCCCTTTTCAAGCACAAAGGATTCATTTTTTAATATTATGCTGATACTGGGCTTTGAACTCCTGGCCTTGAGTTCTATCTGGGCTTTAATTCTCAATGTTTGCTCTATACCACCTGGGCCACAACTTCACTTCTTCCTTTTACCACAAGTTGAGAAAAGAATCTCTTAGGTTTGTCTACTTGGAAAAGCTTTGAATTGCAATTGTCAAATTTGAACCTACCCAGTATCTATGTTTAAGCCATTGGTGTTCTGCTAGAACTCACTTTTTTTCAGGTAAGGGGTAGGTTTATTCAGTAGACCTGCTGGGACCTGGCAAGATTGGAACTCCACGTGGCTGGGAAAGGCCTGGGAATGAGAGAGAGCTGGGAAAGAGAGGAAAGAGAGGGGAAATAGCTAGAAAAGAGCAGAGAGAGCAGAGAGAGCTAGGAAAGAGCAGGGAGAGAGCTAGGTAGCAGAGAGAGCTAAAATAGAGCAGTGAGAGAGAGCAGAGAGAGTTAGAAAAGAACAGAGAAAGAGCTAGGTAGCAGAGAGAGCTAGAATAGAACAGAGAGATCTAGAACTCACTTCTCAAGAATAAATAATCACAAAAAGAGGAGAAAGAAATATTTGTTCAATTATTTATGTGTCGTGTGATAAACCAAATCACTTGCTAATGGAAAAGAAAAAAAAAGAAGATAGAGATGAATATGGAGGAGAGAGACACAAAGAAATAAGTAGGGAAGGCTGGGTAAATGAGGTGAGGGGAGTGGAAGGGAGGATACGAGAGGAGGGGTAGCTGAGTGGAATTGTCTACTCCTCACTAAGGTATTTTTGGACAATCAGTACCTTTGCATATTTGTAGACAAAGCTTTCTATATTTGGTAGTAGTAAGCTGAGATTTAAAATAACGATTTACAGGTAACAACCTGTTAGTGTGCTTCCTCCTGCTGCAAGGTAGCCACAGTTAGGTTACTGTTACAGAGAAGGCAAGAGTAAGCAGTTTAAGTGATTCTGAGAAACAATAATTGACATGCCAGGAATGCTTCCCTGTATGGTGAAGTCAAGCATCACTCTGCTCCAGTCTTCCTCTGATCAAGTATAGAAGAAACAGAAAAGGAAGGGGATACATGAGTAATGATCATCTCTCTGTTTATCCTCTTCCCTTGGCTTCTGAAACAATAAAGCCAAAGGAGACAATCTGAACTAGAAGGGAAAATGGGGGAAAAGTTCAGTCTAACTTATTGTGAAACTTTTAAAATAATTGGAGCAGCATTTCAAATACTGAAATAAAACTTTTAAAATTATTAATAAAAAGTAACTCGAAATTTATTAAAAATTTAGACTACAGGGCTCAATAAATAGTTTTATCTGCATAATTAAAACTGACTCCTGCTTCTATCATCAGAAATTGAAGATCGTCCAATACTAGGTAAATTACCCTTGATATTCACTTAAACTGTGTGAATATAATGCAGAAAATATTACTTTAAATTTAGACTGCTAAAGTAATATGTGATGGAAATTCATGATGGAACCATAATGCTAAGAACATGGAAATTATTTCCCTTCCATCTTAAGAGTGTAGAGAAAAAAAAGAGCACTATTGGATGGCCCTGAAGGTCAAATTCTAAATTTAGGAGAGAAGGTGAATAGTAAAGGAGACTTATCTTGGCCATTCAGACATAAGAAATGTAGAGAAATATACACATTTATGTAGGTCTAACATGGAACAGTGGATGTGGCAAGCCCATAGCCAAATTCCAAAGGTAAAGATATTTAACAAAATACCATGAAGTTCAAACAAGTCTTAAAAGGGGATCTGGGCTTGAAGGGAGTAGGGCAGAATAATGGAGAGGGAAATGGTGGACTAATATAGTCAATATACATATAGCACTCAATGTACATATGTGAGAATATAATTAGGGATAGGGATAGGTGGGGTTGGGGTAAGGGAAGGAAGAAAAATGGCAAGTTTGACAATGATCCAGATGCACTATACATTGAAATGCACATACACTTTATTCAACACTGACATGATGAAGCGAAACCCCTTTGCACAACTAGGTAAAAATAAATTTTTTGAAGTTTTATTATTAAGAGAACAGAAGCATAAACCTTTAAAGATAAATAAGAGGATAGCATTAACATATTGTTGAGGCTTGTGTTCCTTTCAATATACAAATTTTAATAAGTGTCAAGTCTTCTGCAAATGTAAATTTTATTTTGCCAATTCTTTTTGCAAATTGCTTAAACTGAAGAGTACCAAATTCCAACATCCCTTCATTCCATTAAAATTTTTTTATAGACCTTTAGGTTTTTCAGTTGTTGCTAAATATTTTAATGTAATGCATTGGAACTAATTTCATTCCATATCTAAATTTAAATTTTAAATGACTAAATTCTTTTAAAATCATCTCACTCAGGCACAAGTATGGATAAATAACTGATGTGGGCAAAATCAGAATTATTTAGAAGGTTGTAAATTGATACTTAGTTTTCTCTCTGCTGGATCATAGAATACAGACTGTCCAAAATGGAAAAAGTTAGCCTTCCACGTTTTCGGCATATAAACACTCCATCAACATTTCGTTATTAGAGGATTATTCAAGATGAGCTACATGTTGATTAATAATGACTGAGTATGTCAGAAAGATGAGGGAAAACCATCTACACTTCACTGAGGTTCTGATTTGTGCTTCAATAAGTGTTCTGAAAACTCTCCTTCAGAGAACTAGCAGCTGCATTTCTAAAAAGTCCCTGGGTTTGAATACATACCTTAGGGTTCATTTCCCTAACATCACCTTATCTGACCTTTTCTGCTTGACTCAGACATATACTAGATATTGAAAATTGTTTTTAGCACATTTATAAGATTATTTCTGTGTTGCTTTGGATATCCTTCTCCCACAGTATAATCCCTGCTTTTACTGTATTTGATGTCCGCATAATTTGTGGAGGGGAAGGGGAAAAACAAATCGTTTAAATATGGATACAGGTGGACCCATTGCAACAATGAGAAGTACAAGTCGTTATGTCGAAAAATGAACTTTACAACTTTGGTCGCCAGGCGGATTGGGTAGGGGGGCGGAGGGAGGGTGGGAAGGGATGGGAAGGGGAAACAAAAGAAGAGGCTACAATGCTTGATAAGAAATGTACTCATTATCTTGCCCATGTAATGGTAACCACTCTGTACAGTATTTTCACAATAATAAAATCAAAGTCCCTGGGTTGTTACACTTTCTGATAATGTCTCAATTCAAGTACTTCAATGTGGACTTCCATACTATTCAATGATGCTGTATTAGCTCCTTGTTATAATTTGCAGACAGGTCTTGGTGATGAAATTTGTGCTTTTCAAAATTGCTGTCCCAATTCCACCCACAAACTGCAGACAAAATTTATTTGAAAAATTTTGTATCTGTTGATAGTGCATATATTATTATTTTTCATTACAAACGTAGAATGCAGTAAAAATTATCATAGCAATTATACTGCACTAGCTTGTGGGCAGCTTCTAATGTAAATAATTTACTGTGTTCATGTAGAGAATTTGAGTATCCAAAGTTTTAATATACCTCTGGTCCTAAAACCAATACCTTACTGATATTGAGTGACAAATACAACTTCTTTTTTTTATTTTAATTTTAATTTTTTGTGAACATGCTGTACAGAGGGGTTACAATTACATGGGCAAGATAATGAGTACATTTGTTATCAACCATTGCAGCCTCCTCCTTTGTTTACCCTTCACATCTCTTCCCAGCCTCCCCCCGCCCCCTACAACTTCTTATAAGTACAGAAATTTTCCTTCTATCTATCTATCTAACTATCTATCATTTATCTATCTATCTATCTATCATCTATCTATCTATCTATCTATCTATCTATCTATCTATCTATCTATCTATCTATCTATCTATCTATGTTTGTGTGCGTGTATATACATAAAATATAATGTACTGAGGGGTTACAGTTACATAAGTAAAGTAATGGGTACATTTCTTTCTTTTTATTGTGAAAATACTGTATAGAGGAGTTACAATGACATGAGCAAGACAATGAGTACATTTTTTATCAAGCATTGTTGCCCCCTCCTTTGTTTCCCCTTCCTATCCCTTCCTATACCCTCCCACGTCCCCCAACCTGATCCTCCCCCCCCACCGAAGTTGTAAAGTTCGTTTTTTGACATAAAGACTTGTATATCTCATTGTTGCAATGGGTCCAACTGTATCCTTATTTTAACGATTTGTTTTTTTTTTTCCATTCCCCTCCACAAATTATACCAACATCAAGTACAATGAAAGCAGGTTTTATACCATGGGGGAAGGACATACAAAGCAACAAAGAAATCATCTTATAAATATGTTAGAAACAATCCCGTGAAAGAAAAAAAAATATTTAAATACTTATCTTGGGGTTCATTTCCCTAACATCAACTTATCTGACCTTTTCTGTTTGACTCAGACATATACTTGTTATTGCAAACAAGATCACACTACAACTACCAGCACAACTATATTTATTGCAGCATTATTTACCATAGCTAAGATATAAGCACATTTTTCCTAAACACTGTTACTCCCTCCTTTGTTTTTCCCCTACCATCTCTTTCTTTCACACCTCCCCAACTCCCCCATTCACCCCTCCCCCCCACTGATAGAGTGTCTTGTACATCTCATTGTTACAATGGGTCAACCTGTATTCTTTCCTTATATCTTAA
Organism: Dipodomys merriami; assembly: GCF_024711535.1. NCBI lineage: Eukaryota > Metazoa > Chordata > Mammalia > Rodentia > Heteromyidae > Dipodomys > Dipodomys merriami. Next base: position 420,619 of record NW_027206387.1, read on the forward strand.
TTGAAGTAATGATAGCTTGATTTATGCTGATTCTACTTGTGTAGACACACCTAAAATCACTCACCAATCCAAGAGCACATAAATGAAACATCATTCTTTGTCAGTTCTTATAATTTTTTTCTACACATTTATTGACAGGTTACAAATTATTCTTAAACATTAATACATTAAAAATACTTTCTTTTTTATTTATTTTCTTGACCAGGAAATCAGCAAGACCTCAGTCAGCATTTCTCACATAGGACTTTTCACGTGGGTTGGTTAAATATATATATAGAATCCAGTCTTCTGAGGACTCACTCTTTTGCTTAGGAATTGATGCTGCCTGTTGGAAAAGAGCTCAAAGAAGCATGCCATTTAAAGCCTTATAACTTTATTCTTTACCATGATATTCTCCTGCTGCTTTGGTTGTTGAGAGTGTCTACCAGAGCAAGCATTCCATGAGGAGCAGGGTGACACAATATGACTTATACTTACTGAGATTTCCGAGTGACTTGCTATCACTTGTACTGCATTTTACCAGTAAAATCTCTCTAAAACCACCGGATTTAAGAGATAAGAGGAGTGGTAAAGAAATCTTAGGGACAAATATATCTTCAGAATATATTGTTCCAAGCATTCCGTGTAAGTCATATTCAACAACTTGTGAAACTTGTGTTGGCTGTAACTATGTGTTTTTCTCCATGTGTGCATGTATACATGTGTATATGTATGTTTGTGAATAGTAACATACATGTGTACACATATAAGAGCATATACACACATATATGCATATGTAAATAAATATACACATATAAATATATGTGCATATATATCTGTTGTTCAGTGTTTTACTCTATAGTTACCAGCACATTGTCATTCTCACAAAGTGTACAAGATAAATTGCTCTGAGGATCTGCGCTGTATGATGTGCATCCGTTGTACTCACTTCCCCCATTCCTTTGTTTTTCATCCCTGTGAACAATTTCTGTCTACTTTCCATAGGATAGCTCTGTTTTCATTACAGGAAGTTACTAACTGATAATAAAAGAAAAAGATTGTTTGTAAAAGAAAAAGTACTTTTAGGTTATAGGTTAAAGTATCTTATTTATCCCAATGATTCCTATGAGATAAAATTTACATAAATAGTAGTAAAAGGGAGATCTGGTGTTTTGCCATTTAGAATCGCAAAGAATAATATCACGTCACTTTTATAACTCTTAAAGAATACAAAAGTAACTGATGGTCACTATCATGCTGCCACAAAACCAGTGGATCCTTAAGGATAATAGTAGACCAGCAGAAATTCTAAGTAGCAGACATGGAGCATGAAAGAGAAAGAGGAAATGAGAGAGTGAAAGAGAGAGAGAAATATCATAATATTTAAAGTGCATAACAGATAAACAAGAGCAGTATGAGAATATTCATATTTGATGTATGATAACCCATCAACATGAAATATAATGCTATTTTGATAAAAATAAAAATGACGCAGAAGAAATTATAAATGGAAAAACAATCTTCAGAGAAACAAATTCTTAGATATATTTCATGACTTGGTAAAGGATAAAGAGGCTGAAGTTAGTATAAATTTAGAAGTACGACAATTCACAAAAACATAAAAAGATATTCATATATTTCATTATATGACCGAAAGCAGAAAGCAAATATTGTTTAGATGATTTTTTTAAAACACAGTTTCTCAGGTGTGGAAAAGGTGGCTCAGTGTTAGAGGGCTTGGCTTGCATGCATGAGGCCGTGGATTTGATTCCTCAGCACAACATAAGCAGAAAAAGATGGAAGAGGTGCTGTGCCTCAAGTGGTAGCGCTAGCCCTGAGCTGAGGTACAGAACCCAGGCCCCATGACCAACAAAATCAACAAAACCAAACAAAACAAAACACAGTCTCTCACTTTTGTGGCCTCAACTCTGCAATAATGCTGTGTCAGCCTAGGGCTAAGATTTTAGGTGTTTACATTTACCAACTCTCCTGATTCAGACTCTATTTGTTCATTTTTAAATAAATATTTTGTTCTTAATTTTCCTCTTTGTAAATTCACATGCACATATAAAAAATGGTATGGACATCCCAGTAACCTTCTCAATGATGACCTCCTAATGATGACTTACAAATGTTTTATTATATTATAGCAAGTAAAAAATTGCTACAAATAAAGGAAACCAATAATTAAATATTAATGATTAAAAAAATAAAAGAACAAACCAATTTCAGTCTTTGAAGTATACTGCATATTAGATTTTACTATTTTCTCATATTCCTGTAAATTTAACTATGGCTAAGTTTATTGTTGGGAGCCGACAGTAAAGCTCCAAGGTCATCTTGACCCTTGTGCTCCCTTGCAGGCGCGTACAAGGAACTGGCTTTCATGAAAAGCACCAGGTGCCCAGGTTTGTGTCTGTAGTGTTAGTTTTACTTTCTATCAGTTGACCTTGTCTTGTTTCAATCTGCACCTTGTTTTTATTAAAATTTTCCTTCCTTTTCTGCACTATGGTGACCTTAGGTTACCTCTTGAATTCTAATAGTATATATTAAGGAGAGTTAAAAATAAACGGTGCTCTAGTCTTGAGCTACAGACCTCCCGACCCCATCCTTTGTCTTATGTCTTTATTTTTCCGTCCTCACCCCCTAATTCAGGATTCCCTTTCAATGCCTGCAGGCTCCGGCAGTTTATGATGTTCAAAAAGAGTTTTATAGAATATGAGTAGTCTTTAAAATTAGCCACTAAGATTACCAGTTATGGCTCATCTCATCATTTGTTTATGGCTTACATCATCATTTGTTTCTCGCTAACAAATAAAGTTAGGAATCCCTGAAGTTTTAAAAGAAACTGTGTAGTTAAAGTCTTAACTCTTCATTCTGCTTCTTTACACAAATACTTTGGAACTTCTCATTAATAAAGTTTCTATAAACTCTGAAATGTACATACTTAGTAGTATATGTCTGCTACCATAAATCTTAAATACTTTATAGAAAAGTTTATACTTGCCAAACTGTCCTAATTTTGGCATATATAAGCAAATTCCCAAAATTAAACATATTTAAAACATTAAAACTTTTAACAAACCTTAACACTTGCTGTAGTGTTTATTATGACAGGTGCCTTGAATAGAATAATTGAATTCCTCCTCCTACAAATCTCTTGAACAACAAATATCTGGAATTATTTTGTTTTTGACATATCAATCTAGACTTTATACTTAAATGTGTGTTTATGTAAGAAATATTTGGTTCTAAAATTTCATGACAATTGTTTTGAACATACTTTTTGCTGAATTGTCTAGTTTAATAAAATTAATTACACTTTTTATATAAAAATATCCTGTACTCAATTCAGCATCACATACACTAACATTGGAACAATACAGAGAAGATTATCATGGCCCCTGCACAGGGATGACATGCAAATTCCTGGATCGTTCCATATATATTCAACAACAGATGCTGGAGGGCATGTGCCCACGGCATTGTTGGTGGGAGTGTAAACTGTTCAACCACTTTGGAAAGCAGTCTGGAGGTTCCTCAAAAGACTCCACATAAAGATCCCATAGGACCCAGCAATCTTATTTTTGGGGATTTACCCAAATGATCACAAACAAGAACATACTAATACTACCAGCACAATTATGTTTATTGCTGCATTATATACCATAGCTAAGATATGGAACCAACCCAGATGCCTCTCTGTAGATGAATGGATCAAGAAAATGTGGTAAATATACACAATGGAATTCTATGCCTCCGTCAGAAAGAATGACATCGCCCCATTTGTTAGGAAATGGAAAGCCTTGGAAAAAATTATATTAAGTGAAGTAAGCCAAGCCCAAAGAAACATAGGTCCCATGGTTTCCCTTATTTTCAATAACAAATATATGTCTGGGATAAGCAGAAAAGGTCAAAAGCTATGTGCATATGACCAGATACGATGATGTTAAGGGAAATGAACACCAAGATAAGGACACGAGTTTTTTTGTTGGTTTGTTTCTTGCTATTGTTTCTAACGTACTTATAATGTGCTATGTCATTTTTGGTTTCTTTATATGTTCCTCCTCCACGCTATAACCCCTGTTTTCATTGTATTTGAACTTGGTTCCCCTACATCTTGTATGTACACTTCTCTAATTTGGGGAGGGGAAGGGGAAAAAATGCTCAAATAAGGATACAGTTTGCCCCATTGTAACAATGAGATGCACAAGACACTATGTTGAAAAATGAACTTTAAAATTTAGGTGGGGAGAAAGGAGGAAGGGAGCATAATTCTGGATGTGGGAGGGAAGGGATGGTAGGGGAAATATGAAGGAGGACATAACAATGCTTATTAGGAAATTTACTAATTAACTTGCTCATGTAAATATAACCCCAATATTCAATATGAATGTTGAATTGAGAGAGTAAAAGAATGGAGCAAATATGAATAAATGTGTATGTGTTTGTGACCTCATGCGTGCACCCACACACATATGCATGTGTGTTGGCATGCTCAGAGTTTTAAATCAGGGTTTCAAGGTCTTGCTAGGCCTTTCCTCTCTAGATTGTTGAGCTACAATATGAGCTACAACTCCATTGCTGGCTCTTTGCTAGTTCATTAAAAAATTTGAAAAATAATTCCATGATTTTTTTGCCCTGAATGGCTTTCAACTGTTATCCACAGATCTCAGGCTCCTGAGTAAATATCCCGAGTAGATAGGATTACAGGTGGGACCAACTAATACAAGGCTTTCAGAATAATCTCCTACTTTGAAAGCCTTTAGGAGTGATTATGTGTGAATTTATTTCGTTTTTGGATTCTTAAAAGACAGTAAGGGATGATATTTAAAAGTTTCAGTACTTTTTAAAAAGGATAATGGAACTGTGGGACAGAAGAAATTTACCTCTATTTGGACCTCAATTTATCGGCTCAGCTCTGTGCATGCTAACCCAATGTCACCAACACAGTCTGTGTTGAATACAAAATGTGACAGAAAACAATCACCATGAGCATTATTTGGTATGCTATTATTTCTTGGACAATATGACTATTGAATTGAGAGAGTAAGAAAATATAGGGATTTTACCTACCTTTTTTGTATTGCTTAAAGACCTTTGGAAACTTTGAATCATTTCCTTCCTCACCGTGTGTCTTTGGGCCATGCACTTACTGTCTTTAATTACAATTTTTCCCAAAACTAAAATGGTAATAACGTTAGTTTTATAACAAATGTTATCCTAAGAATTAAGAGACATAAAATTTATGAAATATTTAAAATAAACTTCTATGAATGTGCTTTGAGTTGAGCCAAGAGTTTTTTAAATCCTAAATAGAATACAATAAGTATTAGAGAAACCATTACATACAGTGAGCAACCAGAAGTAATGTTATCTATTGACCATGCTCTGCTTCCAAGGAAGCCAGGTGGATAAATTCTCATGCTGTAAATCAAACTGATTATCTTATGTTTTGGTAGTGTAAAACTATCACGGAGAGAATCATCAAGGAATGTTGTAGACTGAGCTGAAGACCATATGAAGATGTGCAAACCTGATAAAACATAAAAATATCTGAACAGTATATTGTGTTTTACATCATTTAAGTTACATCACAAAGATAACGAAGACCTAGAAGAATGAATTGTCTTTTTGATATTCTAACATATGTCCTTAGAAAAATGAACTCTTTCCTCGTTTTTGTAGAGGCATCATAAGATGAGAGGAACTGTATTTTTGTTTGCTTCTTTCCATTTATTCTTCATTTTGAAATCTGAACCACATGACAGAGAAAGAAACCAAGGGAAATTATTCACACAGGTTTATAAAGAACCATCAACGTAAAATAAATAAAACACATATAGCCTTGTAAAAGGTCTAACTAAATTGAGTTATAAAGTCTCAAGCATAAACAGAAAATAATTTAAGCAGTATCATGTTATTGAAATTGAAAAATGTTAGGAATTTATTTTTTTCCTTTCTACTACCTTGAATTAATTATTGATTTTGTATAGAGAGATTAAAGATGAGATTAACGAGAAACTTGATTAAAAATGGACAAAAGTTCTGAATAGACATGTTTTCCAAAAAGCCCTGAATATCGCCAGTCGATTTAAAAAGTTGCGTTTAATAAAACTTCAGTGCTGGCTTAATGCTTTGTGAACAGAAGTCATTAGAGAAATGTAATTCAAAATTACTATGATACTACTTCATAACTATTATAACTCTTATCAAAAAAACGAAGGAACCAGATGTGGTGGTAAAGACTTGTAATTCCAAGCGTTTAGGAGTTTGGAGTAGAAGGATTTCAGTCTAAGGCCAGTCTTAGGTACTGCACACAGTAAAAACCTTCCCTTTAAAAAAACTCAAAATATAATAATGTCTGGTGAGAGTGTAGAGAAAAGGAAATTTTCTACACTCGTGGTCAAAATGCAGGTTTGTATTCTCCTTGTAGAAATTAGTATGCCGTTTTCTAACGAAAAGTTGAAATATCATCTGACCCACCAATCATGCGATTATTTCTCTCTGGGTAACTCATAAACATATCTGTAGTTCATTGTTATTCACATTATTCACAACAACAGCTAATATATAAATCGAAGTTCAGTATTCAACTACAGATTAATAAAGCAACTGTGTGCATGCACAAATATATTTTTCTGTTTCATCCTTAAAATAGCAAGAGACTTCTCCCATTAGCCACAACTTATAATGCCTCAAAGATGTATTCTATAAGAGGAAAAATGTTGTCTTCTGATTTTTGTACACACATACACACACACACACACACACACACACACACACACACACACATACACACACACCAACCTCAAACATTAAGAGAGAATTTTTTTAAAGTAATGCAAATTGGAATTTCTGGGGTATTTAGATCCCAATATAGAAGATAGTAGATATACAGGATGATGAGGAATACAGTTGTAAGGTACGACATGAGGATACAAGGGACAACACTGGTTCTACATAGGAATGAAGCTAAGTAAGTAGGAGTTGTTCTTCCTAGTAGGGTTTGCTCTTTTAGATGTTCTTCTTTCAGTAATGGATAAGAAGAACATTTTTAAAAAATATATATCTGCCTATTTGCAGAAATAATAACAAACAATATGGCAATAATGTTGGATGCTCAACATAGAATAAAATGTCAAATTAAAATACATGAGGTTATCCTTGATGTTAACTAATTATTACAAACAAGGAAAACCATGGGACCTCTGTTTCTTTAAGTCTGGCTTATTTCACTTAATATGATTTTTCCCAAGAATTTCCATTTCCTTGCAAATGAGGTGGTATCTTTCTTTCTGATGGAAGCATAGTATTCCATGTGTGCGTGTGTGCTTCTCATTTTCTTGATCCATTTATCTACTGAGGGGAATCTGGGGTGATTCCATATCTTACCTATGGTAAATAATACTGTGATAAACATAATTGTTCTGGAAGCTTTAGTGTGGCCTTGTTTGTGGTCACCTGGTTAAATGCCCACAAGTGGGATTACTAGGTAATTGGCGAGCATTATTGTGTATATCAAGGATAAGTTTAGTAGATGAGCAGAATAGCTCTATAGCTATGTACATTTGACCATATAACGTGATTCTAAGTGAAATGAACTCCAAGACATGTTCTTTGTTGTTGTTCTTAATGTACTATGTGATTCTTTTTCATCCTTTTGTGTTTTCCCCAACTATTGTTTATCCCCTGTAGTCACTGTATTTGATTTTAATACCCTAGGTATTGTAAATATGTTGATCTGAACTAGAGAAGGGAATGGGAAAAAATGGTGAGACAAAGGACAAAGGAGGAACCTATGCAACAGAGATATACACAAGACAACATGTTGGAAATAATCTTGGAGGGGCCGTTTGGAGGGAAGAGGGAGAAAAATAGGTGAAGGGGTAAAAAGTTATAAAAGAAATGAACACATTACCTTACTTATGTAACTATAACCCCTCTGTACATTAAATTGACACTAAAATTTCAATAAAAAATAAAATAAAATAGATGAGAGCAGCAATATAGGATATGGAACTGGGGAAAATACTGTACTATACAAAGATTAGAACATGTCTGGAGAGCAGTAATTTTACTTTAACATAGCAAGTAATAAACTAGCATACAGATTTTCAGCCTCATGTCACTCATTAAAAAGGGAAAACAAAATGCACAATCAGCAAACCAATAGAGATAAAATAGAAAACTAAACAATTAAGAGACAACTTGGACCAAAAATAACAAATGACAAAATTAGGAAACAAATAACAAGCTGGTAAGTTTAAAAATTTAACCCATAAGTCTATTAAATGTTGTTTACATCACAATTTGTTAGAACTATGGTTAAAATCACAGTTTAGTACTATATCATTTTAATAATAGATTACTTATTATTGATTTCTTAATGTTGAATATTTAATATATAATTTTACTTTTAGCAGCTATAGAAAAGAATTAAGTGAAACAAATTTTAATAATATATTTCATGCATAGTGAAATTGAGAAACATTAGAATATAAACAAATAATATATCATTACTGCTTTAATTCTGGGAATTGTTGTAATAATTCAAAGTGCATTCTACACTTAGCACTCATCTTAACATCAAATAATAAATTATTGCACATGACTCGGTATTAGGTGGAAAAGTTTAGCACTGTGGGAAAATTTACACCACACAGTACATGAGGGTATGATTCCTCTCATCTAGTTTAAATTATGGAAATTTGATTTCTACATGCATTTTAAATTCCTGTGTAGGTGAAATCTATAAAATTACATACAATTATGTACACGAGGAGTATTTCAGATGACACATAAAGTCATATTCATTAATTAAATTTTTATTATTCTGTACCAAATAAATATTTATAAAGAGACTGAATTTCTGAGTAGATGGTGTATGTGTGCCAGAGTACACGTATTGAGGCTTATTTTATATTTCTAACATTGTTTCTACAATTGAATTTAATTTTCCATAATGGGATAAGTATATTATATTGGATATATGAAAGTAAACTGAAGGTTTATTCCATTAATCCTTTGCCACTTTTCTAATCCCAATATAAATTATCCATGTGTTGGAAGTAATGAAAATAACAATGGATATAAACAAGATAAATAAATCATTCTGTAGTAGACAATTATTTTCACCTTTATTTTGATAGTTGGTCCTCTTATACACAACAGAATATTCTTGGGGAAATGTGCTCCAGGCTGACCACAACTGTAGAATATTATGGTTTGATTTATCATAAGATAAGGAAGGAAGGGGAACCTCCAAGGGATGTGATCAGTTTTGTGGTGGAGACTTGGAAATGAACATTTTTCACACTCAACTCTGAAAAGCCAATTTGATAGACCATTTCTGTAAGTGATTATAGAGGATTACTTATGGCTTTGCAAGGATGCCAGATTGACTCATTTTGAGAAAATTAAAACAGGAATTTAGTCAGCAGTTCTTTGTATCTTTAGGAGAAAAACCCATTGAATATAGGTCAAGGGATCACTGGGGCCCAAAGAAGCTACTACTTTGAATAGTATTCCTAGACCTCTAAAACAAACAAACAAACAAACAAAACAAACAAAAAACTCCAGTAAGCACAGCCAGTCAGGGCTGCTATCACAGATGACATGAAGGCAAGAAACAGAAGCTGAGAGTCATTTAGCTAATAACTAATATAATTTTTTATGAGGCAGACTGCAATTAGACTCCAGAGACAGGGTCTTAAAGACTGATGAGAGAGACTGAAATTGGTCATACCAAAAATGGAAAGTAGAATTTCTTCTAGAACTAATAAATCTTAGAAAGCCTGTGTATGAAAGAACAAGACAGCAAACCAAATTCCAGAAAAGCACAATTTCTTAAATGTCAGCTTAGTGAATTATCAATGGAAATCTTTGAAATCTTAAATATTTGACCACATGTGGAAGAAGGACAACTGCTGAAGGGAAAGAAAATATCATCACTCTGTTAGGTCCAATATCACATTAGGAAGTAATCAAGCAAAGATTTGTAATAAAAAAGAGAAAACAATTATTCCAAATGAGAGTTTCATTTGTTTTGATGTAACAGTTCTTGATTTAGGTACTAGCAATTTACATACAATTGATCTAGTCCCACAACTGAGTTGATATTGACTGCAGTATTCCTATATGAAGGAAAAGAGAAAATTTACAAATGTCTGATGAAATGAGTTGAGGTTGAAGTATCCTAATAGTGGTATCTGAAGTTTTCTTTTCTAAAAATTCCTCATTTTTAGCCTGGTGCCAGTGGATCACAGCAGTACTCCTAGCTACTCAGGAAGCTGAAATCTGAGAACTGCGGTTCAAAGACAGCCTGGGCAGGAAAGTCCCTGAGACTCGTATCTCCACTTAATAATCAGAAAATCAGAAGTGGCACTGTGACTCAAGAGGTAGAGCACTCACCTTGAGTTGAAGAGCTCAGGGACAGTGCCCAAGCCCAGACTTCAAGCCCCTTGACCAACAACAACAACAAAAATTTCTCTTTTCTTGGACTACCTACATCTTTTCCTAACATTCAACAAAGAAGCCTTTTTATCACCCACTACACTTAATTCCTATCCTAGCTACTGCAAATAGAATGATTTGGTATCTTATGTCAAAAGGTTCATATTTGTGGAAACAAACCCAGCAGTGGTAAGTTTTTTCCATTCCTTGAACTCTGGGCCTCAGCTCTGAAAATCGTTATGGTAGTAGCTTTCATGTGAGCTTGTTTGTTATTTATTGGATTACTGCCCATGAGGGAATTACTAGGTCTTATGGGAAATCTATATTTAGATTTTCAGATAACTCCGTACTGTATTCCACAGTGGTTGAGCAAATTTAATTTCCCATTAACAGTGTAATAGAGTTCCCAATTGGATACATCCATGCCAACATTTGCTATTGTTAGTTTTCTTGATAATGGCCATTCTAACTGGGACTAGGTAGAATCTGTCTTGTTTAATTGTAGATTTGTGGGCATTTTCTAGCTATCATAAATGAATAAATCCATTAAACCTATATTAATCTGAGTCTGCATTTCGTTCTCTATACTCTTAGTATAATTTTCCCAAGCATTTCATTTTCCTTAAGACTGGTTAAAAGTCATCCTTTCTGATGGGTGAATAGAATTTCATTGTATGTGTGTGTGTGTGTGTGTGTGTGTGTGTGTGTGTGTGTGTGTGTGTGTGTGTGTGTGTGTGTGTGTGTGTGTAAGATGAGTAAAGGCCCATGAGTTCACTTGAAAGCCTACTGTTTCATCTGTAATTTTGTAATTCCATATTAAATTTGGATTGCTTTCTCTACTGCATTGAATAATATTGTTGGGATTTTGACGAGTATTGCATTGTCAATTGCTTGGGGGCAGTATTGCGGTTTCATCGTGTAAATTCTGCCATGCAGAAGCATTAAAAGATTTTCATTTCTTTGAAACTCCTTCAATTTCCCTTTTTAGATTTTTAAAGTTTTCAGAGAAGAGGTCTTTCACATTTTTAGTTAAAGTAATTACTTTCTAGTTTTGTTATTGTTGTTTTGTTTAGATTTGATTTAATTTTGAGGCTAATACATATGAGGTTGTTTTTTGGATTTCAGCCCAGATCTTTCCATTGTTGGTAACACAGAAAAACTACTGATTCTTGTGTGTTTTATACCCTGCTACATTGCTGAAATTTAGCATCAACTTCACTAACTTGAGGGAGGAAGCTATAGGATCCTTTAAATGCAGAATCATTTCATCTGTAAAAAGGGATCATTTTACTTCTTTCCTATTTGGATCCCATTTATGTTTTTCTCTTGCATATTGCTCTTGCTACAAAGTCCACTACCATATTGAAGTGTAGTAGAGAGAATGGACATCCTTTTCTCATTCCTGATTTTAATGTCTTCATGCTTCCACAGATAGGTAAATGCTAATTATATCTGTCATATACATGCTCTGTATTATATTGAGGAATGTTCCATGTATTCCTAGCTTCTAAGACCTTTTAATCATAAAGTGGTATTAGAGCTTGTTAAAAGCTATTTCTACATCCCTATAGACAATCATGTTTCTTGTCCCTTCTTCTGCTGATGGTTTGTATGATGTTTACTGACAAGAATATTGAATCCAAATGTATCCTAGGATGAATCCTATTTGATTATAAAATATGACTTTTTTGTTAGCTGCTGAAATTGGTTTGTGAGAATTTTTTTTGAGAAGTTCTGCATCACTGCTTGTCAAACAGTTGGGTTCATAGTTTTCTTTCTTTGGTGAGTCCCTATGTGATTTGGGGAAGAGTCTAATTCTAGCTTCATAGAATGTGTTTAATAATTCCATTTCCCTTTCTATTCCATTGAAGAGTTAGATCTGAGTATTGTAAATTCTTTGCAGGCCTTAATTTCATGATAAATTCATTGAGTCCTAGATTTTTCTGGAATGGGAAGTGATTTATTGACATTACATTTTAATTTCATCTTATGTGTTACTTCTTGGTTCAGATCGAGTATAGGAAAGCATCAATTTCTCCAGGATTCTCCAAGTGATTGGCATAAAGTTTTCAATGTTCTCTCTTATAACCATCTCAATTTTGCTTATATCTGTTGTGTTGTCTCATTTTTGTCTCTAATTTTCTCTATTTGTATGAGTTCTTTTATTGTTTTGGGTATTTTTTTATGAAGGTGATATACAGAAGGGTGGGTTACAGTTACATAAGTAATTACTACATTTTTAACAGTGTTATCCCTTCCCCATTTTTTCCTGCTTCCCTCAACCCTGACACCCCACACCCACAAAGTTATAAAGTTAATTTCTAACATAGTATCTAGTGAATATCATCGTTGCTTTGGTTAATCTTTGTCCCACCATTTCTGTGATTTCCCTTCCCTTCCCCAAATCAGATTAACATGTATAAGACAAAGGGTAAAGAAATCAAAATCAGTGACTACAGGGAATAAACCAAAGGGTAAAAACTACATAGAAATAAGTAAAAACAGTTCACTATACAATCATCTTGTATCCATTTCTTGGAGCTCATTTCCAAATGAGTGAAAACATGTAGCTTATGATTTTTTGTGTCTGGCTTATTTGACTTGTTATGTTTCCATATGATTCCATTTCCTTACAAGTGGGGCAATATCATTCATTCTGACGGAAGCACAGAGTTTTGTTGTGAATATCTATGACATTTTCTTGATCCATCATTGCTGGGTCATAGGGGAGCTCTATTGACGAACCTCTATACTTCTTTACAGTGTATTTGAACAAGTTTACATTTTCACGAATAGTGCAGTAATGTTCCTTTTTGGCCACATTGCCCACCGGCCCAGTATCTGTTATTATTAGTTTTCTTCATAATGGTCATTCTAACTGGGGTGAGGTGGAATCTCAATATTGCTTTGACTTGCATTTCTTTTATGGACAGAAATGTTGCATATTTCTTCATGTGTCTATCGGTCATTCATAATTCTTCTTCAGAGAGGTCTCTCTTTAAATCTTAAGCCCACTTATATTATGAGGGTTGTAGTTTCTTTGAGGATTTGTTTTTTTGGGGGGAGGGTTAACTTTTGAGTCTTTTAGAATATTTGAGATATGAGGCCATTGTGTGTCGCAGAGCAACTAAAGATCTTCTCCCAATCTGTATGTTTTCTATTTATCTTTCTATCTACATAAGGTCTCTTTTTAGTAAGCTATGATAAAGGTCTGTCAAGTCTGTTAATTTATTGAAAGAACCAGCTCTGTTTTGTTGATCTTTGTCTTTAGTTATTTCTGATTTAATTTTGTTATTTATTTCTGTCTACTTGGTTTTGGACTTGTTCCTCTTTTCAAGGAACTTGAGATACATAACTAAAATACTGATTTGAGATTTCCCCAATTGCCTGATGTAGGCATTCAAAGTTCTACATTTTCCTCTGGTACTGCATTTAATATGTCATAGAGGAGCTGGTATTTTGTGTGTTCATTTTTGTTAAATTCCAGAAACGTTCAGCTTTCCATTCTAATCTCTTCAGTGCCCCACTGGTCAAACACCAATGTGTTGTTCACTTTTGATGGGTTTGACTTTTTTTTTGCTTTAGCTGTTTAATTCTAATTTTATTCTGTTGTGGTCTGACAAGATATGAGAATTCAATTAATTTTTCTTTCAACTTGGACAGAATTTTCTTTCAACTTGGACATAGGATAGGTTCTGTTTTGGAGAATCTTCCATGACCTGCTGTGAAGAATGTATAAACTGATACTGAATGTATATTCTGTAGATGTCTATTAGGGCTAGGTGGTCAATGTAGTTATTTAGGTCTTCAGTTTCTTGGTTGAGTTTTTCCAGTATAACCAATCCATGGATGACAATGATGGGTTAAGATGTGTGTTTAGGTTATGTAGTATTTTGTTGATGATGTGTGGTGGTCCAGGATTCAGGGCATTGATATTTAAACTGGTTATATCCTCCTAATTGATGTTGCCTTTATCAAAATGTAATGTCTCTTCCTACTAATTTTAATTTGAATTCTATTTTATCTTATGTTAGTAATTCTACTGTGGCCTGTTTATGTTGTCCATTTGCTTGAAATTTTTCCTTTCAGCCTTTCAGTTTGAGTACGTTTGTTTTTGTCAATAAAATATATCTCTTGTGGACACTGGATGGACGTGTATTGTTTTTTGATACTACTATCTAATCTATGATTTCTAATTGGAACTTTAAGTTCATTGATATTGAAAGTTGAGACTGTGAAATATCTAATAATTCCTGCTATGTTATACACCTACTGTTAGGAGCTGTGCCTCATCTACTTTTAATATATTTACTTTGTTCTCTGTTAGGGAGCATTTTATATAACCAGTTCTTGTTCTTCTTGTCCTTCTTTATGTAGGAACTGTACTGAATTTCTTACCTTCCAGGAGGGTGAACTTCCCTTTTCCCCACAGTGCACCAGAGTTACTCAGATTCCTAGTTCAAACCCCAGGCCTGGCAGAAAAAAAAGGGCACACATTCCAATCCAGGGAGCTTCATTAGTCCTTTACCATTTTTATGTTTTTCTTATTTATTTATTTATCTTTTTTTGCCAATCACATGGCTTAATATCAGGTAGTGGCAACTCTGCCTCAGCTAACATCACCCTAGGCTGGGATGGTGCAGCCTGTGGACCCACAGTCCATCCTGGGATCCTAAGCCTCAGGGGATGACAGGAAAGCAAAATGAAAATGGCATCGAAAAAAAGCTGTGAACTGCGGATGGTTAGTGGTTTCTTGGGTTTCCCTTCCTTTCATGGTGACCATCCCCAGTCCAAATGGCAAGGCTGCAACCTGTAGGTCACCTGGCATTGCTGAAGGCTGGAGGCCTGACATCGAAGCCATAGGCCAACCTGGACACCTAGGCCCTGAGTTTGAATCCCGTTATGTCACTTACAAAGGGCTCGAGATCCTACAAAATTATTGCCTGTCCCTAGGAACAGCTGAGGAATGTGATCAATGTCATGGTTGGATGAGTAGTTCATCAATCAGTCTAGCATAAAATTAGACCCAATAATCACAGGATACGTTGATTTTAATTCATAGTTTATTATGCTTTAAAAGAACACTATTGATTAGATGGAGTCCTCACTAAAGACCTGAGAATCCATAGGAATGTAATATATGTCATTGAATACCAGATAGACATTTCTGACAGTATCTAAATATCTAAATTTATTTATATTTGTATACCATCATCTGCATAGAAAGTTATTGCTATTTTGGCCAAACCTGGGGCTTGATCCCAGGTACTGGGATCCACTTGGCAGTTGAATGGGCTAATGGCTCTGTGATGACACTCACCCATTCATGAATTGGGCCTCCTAGACCAATGATGGTCTAGGTCCCATCATTGCCAAAAGTTTCTTTCTGGTGTAAGATTCCATGTGTGACACCTGTTTTCCTTTTCTGTGCAAGTAGTGGGTGTCAGGTATGATCTACATAACATATCTGCAAAGCTACATGCTATGGAATAGATTGGAATAAATGTAATAAATGTTATAGGTGCACTGATAGTCCATAAAATAAATGCTAAACCAATCAATAATAAAATATAATGAATCACTCCAACAAACACGATATAGACTGAATATATAGATGTAAGTATAAATCATATATTTAAAATGTCTATAAATGTTAGGTTTTTCAGGCTGGTGCTAGAATTCAAGTCTAGGGAAGAGTTGAGAAGATAATATACGATTCACATAGGAAATGATAGGCAAGACCTTTGGCACAATGATAATTTTTAATTAAGACTTAATGAAGTGTGACAATACTTACATTCAGGAAATTGAGGCATTGGGAAAGATCCAAGAATCAGTACTCACATGGTAGATAGGATTCTAACACAACTTGCCACATCTCTTTTCTTATACAAATAGGTATTTATTAGCACACAAGTTTCAGCTCATGAATGGATGAATATGGTGCACCAGCCCCACTCCGAGCCTGAATCTCAGGTTATGGGAACGGCCTAGCACTTTAGAGCTCACAGGCTGGTGTGCTCACCTTGACCCATTCACCAGTTTTGCCTGCTAGGCCCTGAGTTCGAATCCCAGTACTGCCAAAAGATTCATCCTGATGTGAGAAGCCCATCAATCCACCAGGTTTCCTGTCCTGTGAAGTCCTGGGCCTCAGCGAAGATGGAGAATGCTATATAGGCAACTCTATAGCCATGTTAATAGGTTGTCATCCATGGCAGCACAGATATACCTGTCACCATACTCAATAATATACACAAGGTCGCAATATCAGCTCCCGAGTCTGTGCTGCGGCCCTGGCCGGTCAGTGTAGGAACCTTCTCAATAAAGTTGCTTCTTTATTGACAAAAAAATACATCCGCGAAAAAGACTCAAAAAAATAACTACATTGAATGGAAAATGGATACCACAACTGTATGTAAACAGAGATCTTATGTTCAAAAGAGGTAGGCTTGTTATTTTGTTCAGTGCTGGGGCTTCAAATCAGGCCCTGGACCAGGCCAGACATTCTAGTCTTCAAGGATGGTGAGCTTCCCCTTCCCCCACAGTGCAATGGGGTTAAACAGACCTAAGTTCAAATGACAGCCTTGACAAAAGTTTCATCCTGATGTCAGAAACCAGTTGTTGCACCTGTATTCCTCTCGTGTGGAAATCCTGGCTCTCAGATAGGATGTACACAACCCTATAACCATGGGAACAGGTCCTCATCCATGTCAGCACAGTTACACCTGTCACCATACTCAGTAAAATACACAATACCTCCATGAATTAGTCACAAAATAAGGAGAAGGAGAGCACTGAATGCAAGATACTGTCCACACATGAATGTCAATATAGATCCTATGTATCATGGATGAATCTATTCCTATCCTGGCCCTACCTGGGGCTCGATATCAGGTCCTGGGAACAGCCTAGCTCCTCAGTTGCTCACAGGCTGTGTCCTCTCATTGACCCTTTCGCAAATTGACATGCTAGGTTCTGAGTTCAAATCCTAGCAGTACCGAAACATGAATCCTGATGTGAGAAGCACATCGATCCATCTACTTTCCTGTCCTGTGAAAGTCCTGGGTCTCAGCTAGAATGAAGAAGGCATAGGCAACTCCATGGACATGGGAATCAGTTACCATTCATGTCAGCACCTTTATATCTGTCATCATACTCAATAACATGCAAAATGCATCCCTGACTAAGACACACACGGAAAGCATGATACATTCCACACATGTATGTAAATAGAGATTCTATGTGTAAAATAGGTGGGCATATGATTTTTGCCAGTGTTGGGGCTTCAATCCAGGCCCTGGGACCAGGCCTGACCTTGTAGTCTTCTAGGATGGTGAACTGCCCCTTCCCCCACAGTGCAACAGAGTTGCCCTGACCTGAATTCAAATCCCAGCTCTGGCAGTAAAATGGCACAAATTCTGAGCTAGGGTGCTACATTCATAATTTTTTTTAATTTTTTAATTATTTTTCCATAGCCAGGGATTTAACTCAAGTAGAGACAATTCTGTCTCAGCTCCGATCATCCTAGGCTGCAGACTCTGAATCCACAGAGCATCCTCGAATCCTAGGACCCCAGGGCTTGCAGGAAAACAACAACAACAACAAAATGGCCATGAGAAGAAAAATGAGGCAGGAAGTTCCACCTAATGCATTTTTGTTTATTTTCCTTTGCATGGTGACCTTGCTGGGTCTGAACCTGGCGGCCTGCAGATTGAAGGTTACTTGGCATGGCTGAAGGCCTGCTGGATATCGGAAGAGCCCCAGGCCAACCAGGCAACTGAGGCCCCAATTTCGAATCCCGGTCCACCCCCCTACATTGAGGGAATGACGGGAGATCCTGAGACACTCGTTTTCAGACCCAGAAAGAGTCATGGAATGCTATTGATCTCATCATTGAATGAGTAGTTCCTGCAGGATGCAAGTAAGAAATGATAGGAAAGACTCATGGGGTATCGATTATTTTTCATGAAGAGTTGATGAAGCATGATCATAATCATCACAGTCTTGAAATGTAGGCATAGGGGAAAATCCAAGAATCGGTAGTCACAGCGTAGATTGGATTTCATCACAGGTCGCCATCTCTCCTACTCTGTAGAAATATGTGCTTATTATCATAATATATTGAGCTTATAAATGGATGACTATTGTGCTCTCCAGGACCAGGACCAGCCTAGCTCCTTAGTGCCTCACAGGCTGTTGTGCTCACGTGGACCCATTCGCCTATTGGGCATGCTAGGCCCCGAGTTCTGATCCTAGCAGTGTCAAAAGATTCATCCTAATGTCAGAAGCCAGTGGTTACACCTATTTTCCTTTCCTGTGGGAGGCCTTGGTCTCAGCTAGGATGGAGAATGCATGGGCCACCCTATGCTCATGGGAATAGGTTGTAATCCATGTCAACCCAGTTATATATGTCATCATATACTCAAGAAAATGCACAATACATCAATGAATAGCACACAAAATAGAGAGGATCACTATACTTATTGCACAAGAGTCCACACATGGATATGAATGGACATCCCATGTTTCAGTGATGCCTTGAGGACTATTGTGGCCTCCCTAGGGCAAGATCTCAGTTCTTGGGAAGGGCCCAGCACCATAGTGGCTCAAAGGCTGGTGTGCTCACATGGACCCATTGGGCAGTTGGGCCACCTAGGCCCCCAGTTTGAATCCCAGCACTGCAAAGAATTTACCCTGATGTGAGAAACCAGTCATTGCACCTGTTCTTCTGTGCTGTGCAAGGTCTGGGTCTCAGCTAGAATGGAGAATGCATAGGCAACTGTATACTCATTGGAATAGGTTGTCATCCAGGTCACCACAGATATATCTGTCATCCTATACTCAGGAAAATACACAATACATTGTGAATAAGACAACACGAAACGACAATGACTACACCAAACCCAAGATGCTGCCCACTCATGTATGGAAATAGAGATCCTCTGGTTTAATTATGAATTTATGACTATAAAGGCCCCCACCGAGGCTCCATTTCAGGTCCCGGGAACAACCTAGATGCTTAGTGGCTCACAGGCTGGTGTGTTCATCATGACCCATCCACCACTTGGGCCTGCTAGGCCTTGAGTTCAAATCCCAGCCCTACCAAAAATTCATCCTTATGTAAGAAGCCAATCGTTGCACCTGTTTTCTTGTGCTGTGAAAGTCCTGGGTCTCAGCTAGGATGGAGAATGGTATATAGGCAACTCTGTAATCATGGGAATCGGTTGCCATCCAGGGCAGCACAGATATACCTGTTACCATACTCAATAAAATACACAATACATCCATGAATAAGACACAAAAAAAAAACTACATTGAATGCAAGATGCATACCACACCTATATGGAAGTAGAGATCCTATGTTTAAAAAAGGTGGGCTTGTTATTTTATCCAGTACTGAGGCTTCAAATCAGACCTTAGACCAGGTCAGACATTCTAGTCTTCAAGGATGGTGAGCTTCCCCTTCCCCCACAGTGCAATGGGGTTAAACAGACCTGAGTTCAAATGACAGCCCTGACAAAAATTTCATCCTGATGTCAGAAGCCAATTGTTGCATTTATTTTCCTCTCGTGTGGAAGTCCTGGGTCTCAGAAAGGATGGAGAATGAATGCATACACAAACCTATAACCATGAGAACAGGTCCTCATCCAGGTCAGCACAGTTATACCTGTCACCACACTCAGTAAAATACACAATACCTCCATGAATTAGACACAAATTAAGGAGAAGTGCACCGAACACAATATGCTGTCTACACATGTATATCAATGTATATCCTATGTTTAAATTATGAATTTATGCTTATCCTGGTCCTCCCTGGTGCTCGATGTCAGGTCCTATGAATGGCCTAGCTCCTCAGTTGCTCACAGGCCAGTGTCCTCACCTTGACCCTTTTCCAATTGGACCTTCTAGGTTCTGAGTTCAAATCCTAACAGTAATGAAACATGAATCCTGATGTGAGAAGCCCATTGGTCCACCTGTTTTCTTCTCCTGTGAAAGTCCTGGGTCTCATCTAGGATGGAGAAGGCATAAATAACTCTATAGACATGGGAATAGGTTCCCATCCATGTCAACACAGTTATATCTGTCATCCTACTCAATAAAATACAAAATCCATCTCTGACTAAGACACACAATAAAATGAATAACTACACTGAAAGCATGATGCATTCCCCACATATATGTAAATAGAGATCCTATGTGTAAAGTAGGTGGGCATATGATTTTTGCCAGTGCTGGGGCTTCACTTCAGGCCCTGGGACCAGGCCTGACCTTGTATTCTTCAAGGATGGTGAGCTTCCCCTTCCCTCACAGTGCAACAGAGCTACCCAGAAGTGTGTTCAAATCCCAGCTCTGGCAGTAAAATGGAGTGAATTCTGAGCTGGGATTCTTCCTTTGTATTTTTTTTTAACCAGACTCGGGGCTTGAACTCAAGTCGTGGCAACTCTGCCTCAATTCTGATAATCCTAGGCTGCAGCCTCTGGACCTACAACCCATCTTAGGATCCTAGGACCCCAGGACTTGCAGGAAAAAAAGCCGCGAGGGGAAAAAAGTGGTGGAAAGTCCCACCTGGTGCATTTATGTTCATTTTTTCCTTTGCATGGTGACCATGCTGGGTTCGAAATCGGCAGCCTGTAGAGTGAAGGTGACTTGGTGTGGCTGAAGGTCTGCTGGCTCTCGGAGAAGCCCAAAGGAGACAGGATATCGGAGACCTCAAGGTCGAATCCCGGTCGTCCCCCTCCATTGAGGGAATGGCGAGAGATCCTGAGATGCTCGTTTCCAGCACTTGGAAGGGTCGTGGAATTCGATCAATCTCATCTTTGAATGAGTACCTTCTGCAGGATGCAAGTAGGAAATGATAGGCAAGACTCATGGGGTATCGATTATTTTTCATGAAGAGTTGATGAAGCATGACCACAATCATCACAGTCATGAAATGGAGGCATGGGGAAAGATCCAAGAATCGGTAGTCATGGGGTATATTGGATTCCATCACAGGTCACCATCTCTCCTACTGTATACAAATATGCAGACTACCTTCAGCTTATGAGTAGATGAGTATTGTGCTCTCCCCCTCCCACTCCCGGGGCTGGATCTCACGTCCTGCGAAAAGCTTAGTTCTTTATTTGCCCACAACATGGTATCCTCACATTGACCCTTTCTCCTATTGGGTCTGCTAAGCTGTGAGTTCCAACCCCAACACTGCCAAAAGAGGAATGCAGATGTGAGAATCTAATCCGTCCACTTGTTTTCCTGCCTGGTGAAAGTTCTGAGTCTCAGCTAAGATGGAGAAGGCTTAAGCAATGCTATAGACATGGGAATAAGTTGCATCCCTGCCAGCACAGTTATATCTGTCATCATAATCAATAAAATACAAAATGCATCCCTGAATAAAACACACAATAAAAAGAATAACTACATTGAAATCATGATGCATTCAACACATGCATGTGAATAGAGACCCTATGTTTAAAATAGGTGGGCATATGATTTTTGCCAGACCTGGGAGCAGGCCTGACCTTGTAGTCTTCAAGGATGGTGAGCTTCCGCTTCACCCACAGTACTATAGTGTTACCCAGATCTGAGTTGGAATCCCAGCTGCGGCACAAAAATGGTGCAAATTCTGAGCAAGGGTAGTTTATTATTTATTATTTTTATTTAATTTTATTATATTTTGGCCAACCAAGTGATTTGAATTCAGTTCATGGCAACTCTGCCTCAGCTTCTATCGCTTTAGGCTGGGTGGGATGCAATTGGTGAATAGACGATCCTGTGATCCTAGGCCCTGAAGCCTTGCAGGAGAAAAACAAAAAACCCTCACAGAAAACTAGCCATGAGATGGATATTTTAGATTTTCTTCTTTTGCATGATGACCAACCTGGGTCTGAATAACATGGCTACAACGGTACTTCGCTTTGCATTGGGCAAGGCTAGCGGATTTCAATGAAGCCACAGACCCATATGACATCATAGGCCCTGATTTTGAATCCTGGTCCTGACACTTACCAATGGGGGGATTTCCCAAGAGACTAGTTCCTATGCACGGGAATAATGATGGAATGTTTGGAAACTCATGATTGAATA
This sequence comes from Dipodomys merriami, assembly GCF_024711535.1. Taxonomy (NCBI): domain Eukaryota; kingdom Metazoa; phylum Chordata; class Mammalia; order Rodentia; family Heteromyidae; genus Dipodomys; species Dipodomys merriami. The sequence continues at coordinate 443,137 of NW_027206387.1, forward strand.
AGTTTCTGCAGGCATCGGTCGAATCTAAATGGGACGCAATGATCCTAGGATGCTGATTGATCTTAATGAATGGTTTATGAAGCATGAAAACCATAGTATTCCTTCAATGGGGGTTAATAAATGCCTAAGAGGTGGTGGGAATGTAGTTGATCTCATTGAATCCTAGGTAGATGTCTCTGGAATTCTATACAAATATATATTTAAGTGGCATACTGCCACCTGCCTATCAATGTATGGCTATTTTGTCTACCCCTGGAACTCAATCTCAGGTTCTGGGAACTATCTGGCAGCTTCCTTGGCTAGAGGTTGCCGTGTTAACACATTCATGCATGAATTGGTTCTGCTAGGCCCTGAGTTCAGATTCCAGCACTGCAAACAATTGGATTGTGGAATAAAAAAAAAACAATTGTTACACCTGTTTTCCTTTTCTCTGAGAGTCTTGGGTGTCAAACATGATGGGGAACACGTCTACAAATTTATACACTATGTGATGGGATGTCATCAATATAATAAATGGAATGCATGCTATCACATTCACTAAACTGTAAATAATTGAATAAAACAAAAATACAATCAATAACCACCACAAAAAGGATATGGACTGAACATCTATAGGTAAGTATAAATCCTATCTTAACAATGTATATAAATATTATGTTTTCCAGGGCTGGGGGTGGAATTCAGGCCTAGGGACCAGGCCCGACTTTCTTGTCTTCAAATATGATGAGCTTCCCCTTCGTCCACAGTGCTACAGAGTTACCCAGACCCTGAGATCAAATCCAAAGCCTAGTAGAATAAACGGTGTGAATTGCAAGCCAGGGAGCTAATTATTTTTGTTTTGTTTTTGTTTTTGTTTTTGTTTTTGCAAAACAAGGTCTTGAACTCAGGCCATGGTAAGTCTGCCTCAGCTTCCATCACCCTAGGCTAGGGTGCAGCCACTTGAGCCATAGCCGATCCTTGGATCCTAGACCTCCAGGCCTTGCGTGGGGAAAAAATATGCACTGAAAAAAAGTGGAGGAGCCAGGCACCGGTGGCTCACAACTGTAATCCAAGCTACATAGTAGGCTGAGATCTGAGGATCGCGGTTCATAGCCATCCCAGGCAGAAAAGTCCATGAGAATCTTATCTCCAATAAACCACTAGAAACCTGGAAGTAGCGCTGTTACTCAAGCGGTAGAGTGCTCGCCTTGAGCTGAAGAACACAGGGACAGTGCCCAGGCCCAGAGTTCAAGCCCTAGGACCGACCAAAAAAAAGTGGCATGATTGCATTTTTACATTTTCTTCCTTTGCACCGTGAACATTTGGGTCTGAATGACATGGCTCCAAAGGGTACTTCATCTTGCATGCTGAAGTCTGGCGGCCTATTGGGGAAGCCATAGTACCGGAACATAGGTCTAGAGATGGAATCCCAGTCATGCCACTTCCAGATGGTGGGAGATCCTAGAGACTCCTTCCCATCCATAGGAATAACGATGGAATATTATCAATGTCACAGTTGAATGAGCTGATCATGAATGCTACTTGTATAAAATTAGATATCATAATTTCAGTAGACTGATTTTATTTAATATGAAACATTAAAAGATTACTATTTCTTACAGGGATGCAATAATTTCAGGAGCCTGATTTACTTAATTGGGTACAAGGATGAAAGCAATAACATTAAATTCATGGAGGCATAATAAGTACCCAAGAATTGGTAGGAATGTAGACTATATAACTGAATAATGTGTAGACATCTCTGACACTCTATAAAGATGTATATTTATTAGCATACTACCATGTGGATGTCTCTCTGTTCTTATTTTGTCAACCCCTGGGGCTCGATCTCAGATCCTGGGAACTGCCTGTCAGCTCAATTTGCCCAAGGATGGCGTGCTGACATTCACCCATTCATGAATTGGGCCAGCACTCCTAAACAATGAATCGTGGAGTAACAAGCTGATGATGACACATGTTTTCTTTTTCTGTGAAAGTCCTGGGTGTCAGGTATGAAGTGGAATACATATGCAGACCTATATCCTATGTCAATGTATAAACAGTCAACACATGAATAAAACAAAAATAAAATGAATAACTACACTGAACGCAATAGAGTCAACATATGTATGTAAATATAAGTAATATATGTAAAATGTACACGAATAGGATGCTTTCTATTGCTGGGGATCGATTTCAGGCCTAAGGAACAGAATTGAATTTCTTGACTTCAAGGAGGTGAGCTTCCCATTCCCACACAGTGCAACAGAATTACCCAGACCATGAGTTCCAATCTCAGTCCTGACAGAAAAAATGGCACCTTTCTACTATGTGACACCCAATTCTTAAGTATTTCATTATGCCTCCATTTAATGAATGTGATTGTTTAAATGCTTCATAAAGTGTTAGTTAAAATCAATCAGTGTCCTGGCATATAATTGTGTATAATTTTATCCTAGAATCTTTCAAGAACTGCCCATTCAATCATGACATATATCACATTCCATTGGTATTCATATGGATAGGAATGAGTTTCTTAGGATCTCCTGCCATTTGGAGGTGACAGGACCAGGATTCAAACTGTGGGCTCCAGTTCCCACCATTTCAACCCAAGTATAGGGAATACTCAGGTCTGTCCAAGAACATCAGCAAGACCAGTGATTAGGGAGGCACCAGTGGGGTTCAGCAGTCCTCCTTAATACTTACAAGGCTGTGGTAGCAGTATCATGGTCAAAGTCACCCTAGGCAAGAAAGTCCTTCAGACCCATGTCCTACTTCAGTGCCAACAAAGCCAGAAGTAGAGCTTTTTGGCTCAAGAGGTTGAGGCCTGGCCTAGAGTAAAAGCATCTCAAGGACTGTGCCAAATCCTGAGTTCAAGGTCTGGGACAGGCAACAAACAGACACACACAACAATTTGTGCAGCCATCCAGCTAAAGCAGGTCACACTCTTGTCCCCAACTGTATTGGACAGAGTTTCCTGGGAAAGGGGCTGCTGTCATCTTGACTTTGCCCATTCTGCCTGCATCACAGGATTCTGGTCACACCCCCAATTCTTTCATGGTTCTTTCTGACCAATGGGATACAAGAATGGCGGCCACACCCATATTCCATGCTGCCTGATAGCACCGGGAGTCCCTCTGTTGGTTGACACTACTACAAACAGTTGAGAAAGGTAGAGGTGGCTAAGTGGTGAGCAAGAGACTCCAGGTGACTTTGGATTAGAGTAGGAAATTGATGTCCTTGTCAGTGAGTGGACAGTGAGTGGAACAGAGGATATCCCAGAGCCTGGGAACGTGGCCAGCCCATCTTTCCCATCCCAGCGCTCAGATGTCTGAAACAAGACTCCATGAGAGAGCTGCGGTCAAGAAACTGCCGCCAGAAGACCGCCAGAAGAATCCTCCTGAAAGACCTGCAACATTCAAGAAAACAAAGAACATGAAAAAGGTAAGGATCCCCAATACAAACGCCACTGGGGAGCGTGATTCAATGGAGGGTCCGGCCAAAGGTGATGCTCACCACAGGGCTCCCCTGCCTTTGGACACAGTCACAGCCATCAGAGCCCAGAGTGTCAGTGGTCCTGATACCACCAAGGATCCACAGAAGCGCTACCAAAACGTGGTGCCCACCCTGGACCCAAGCAAAAGAAGAAACCAGGCACTCTTTTCCAAGATCCAACCATTGAAGCAGGAAAAGAGAGACCTGCAGGATCAATGGGAGAAAGAGAGGGAGAAGATAGCCCAGGTGCACGCAGCATGGAAAACGGAGCTAGAGATCCACAAGGCACCCATATACAGAGGTTGGTTTCCGCAGAAAGCAATTTACAATGGGCACCCGCCCACGTGCAGCAGGCCACCAATGACAGAGAAAGGGAGCACGAATCTCTCACCAGCTGCCTGCAGGCTGCAAAACAGTGCATGGCAGACCTGTAGATGTCAGCTTCTGTGGTCACTGCTCACAGAATGAGACAGAAATGTTCTTCTAACAGCTGAATGATGTGACATTTCAGCTCGAGGAAAATACCAGAAGCTTCGATGACCTGGCACAAGTGAACTCAAAGTTGCAGGAGAAGCTGGAAGTGCTCTGGACACAGTGGAGCAACAGGAAGAACAGCATCTGCAAGTTCCAACAAGCACTGGTTGGGCTTGAGGTATTGAAGAGACTACTGGACAAAGTGAGCTAGCTGGTGAGCACAGCAAATCTAGAGAAAGAAACCTTCCCAGAAGTCCTGAGCCTTGAGAGGTCCGCGTGGAAGGAGGAGGACCTGGCAGCTGACCCAGCGGGTGAACCAACTGACAGAGGAGAAGGAGTGAGGGACGAGGCAGGTGTTCGACCTAGAGGATGAGCTGGGGGAACTGAGAAGGAAGCTGGCAGAGCCATGACCCCCGCGGGACCATCTCAGTCGAAGTGGCACTTGGAGGCCCAGGCCTACTGTACGCAAATGGAGTTGAAAAACCTGGACGAATAACTTCACATCCAGATCCAGGAAAACCAGAGGCTTCATCACCATAATGCAGAGCAGCAGGAGCAACTGTGGAGACTGGAGGAGAAGGCCAAGGATTGGCAGGAGATCCCCATGATCCCATGATGCACATATATGTGCAACAGACAGCTGGAGGAACAGCTGGCCCTGTTGCAAGACACTCTCCACAGGCTTAGCGGTGAGGAGAAGCTCACCACCATCCTGGACGCAGAGCAGCAGGTGCAGAAACACCTGCGAGAACAGCTGGACTGCACAGAGGAAAAGATAGAGGAATGGAAAGAAGTGACTGAGAGAGAAAGCCAAGCATCTCAGGAGCAGTCCCTGGCACAGCTGCAACCTGTGAGTGGCACATCACCTCCAATGAGTGGCTGAGCTCTGAGAAGGAGGCCCTACAGTAGCACCTAGAGAGGTAGACCCAATTCCTGGAGCAGCTGAAGCAAGTGCATGGCCCGACCAACTGGGGGGACCAAGTGGTGCCCCCCAAAGTGGCAGGACACTCTCAAGTGCCTAAAAGCAACCATACCACAGAAGGAGAGGCTGCAGGCCCAGCTGAGCTTCTTGGCTTTCCCTAGGGAAGGGGAAGTAAAAAACCCTAGAGACGCAGGGGGAGGCTACTCCCCCCAACATGACCATCGCAGAGGATAGAGACATTCCCCAAACCGAGAGGGACGTGGATTTATGAGCATTCTGGCTGAAATCCACAGGGGGAAACTCCTGCTGCAGGAGTGGCAGGCCCACTGAAGGTGCCTGGTTCACCTGGCAGCTCAGTGCCAGAGAAAGCTCCAGCCACCAGCCCTCCATCCCGTGAGCTGGCACCACAGCCTGTGTGGGGATGGGAAGCGGGACAGGTGGGTATCTGAGAAGAAACTCTACTTTGTCCATGACCTGCCTGATGAGATGGACTTCCATAGTCCAGAGGGTGATCTCCAACATAGCTGCAGCCAGCTGTCGGCACACATCACACTGTCGATGAGTCCCTCGTGGCATGTAAAGAGCAGATGCTCGTTCTGGATGAGCTGTGTCAGAAAAAACCTGAGACTGTGTGCTGGCTGTTCTAGGAGAAGATGGAGAAGAGGAGAGAGCTGCGGGAGCCGCTGTCACTCCTTACCTGGGAAGACACGGACAGTGGGCTCCAGATGCAGTGCAGGCTGAGCTTCCAGCCACCACCGCCGCTTCAGTGGCCTCAGGCTCCAGGGTGGGCGAAATGAGGGAGGAGCAGAAAGGTTTTGAAGAATTGCCACTTCAACTCAGTGTGGAAACTGCCAGAGGAGAGGTACGGGTTCTCAACCCCATAGAGGACTCCCCCACAGAGCATGTCCTGCCGCAGATGTCCCACATCCAGAGCCACCCACAGCTCGCAGGCTTGGGTGAGAAGTGCTCCTTCCCTTTCTTCTGTAGACTGATGTAGATGATACTCTCTATGTGACAAACTGACTCTTCAAGGCCTCAGCAGCCACCACAAGTAGGTGGCCAGGTGGCCTTCTCTCAGTCCTCCATATGCTGGGTGATGGGAATGGTAAACTGCGGGTTGAGTAGGGCAAAGGCTGCCAGGAGGCGGCCCAAATTCTAGGGACATCTAATGGCCTATTGTTGGCAAGAGAAGAGGCCCATGGTATGCTTATCACAAAGAATAAATTGTTTCCAAAGTTATAAATTGTTTTCAAGCATCCAATAAAGATTTGTTCTTCCAGTCCTGGGGCTTGAACTCAGGTCTTGGCTACTGTCCCTGAGCTCTTTTTCTCATGGCTAGCAGTCTACCACTTGAGTCACAGGGCCACTTCTTGTTTTCTGATGGTTCATCGATGATAAGAGTCTCACACACATTCCTCCCCAGGCTGTCTTTGAACTGTGATTCCATATCTCAGCTTCCAGAGTAGCTAAGATGACAGGCATGAGCCACCAGTGCCCAGCATGTGATACCTTTTGAAGACATCTTGGTGAGTCTGTAAAAGTTGCCCCAAAGGGCCTGGATAGACCTTGACCCAATCAAGGAGCTGGGCTGGGGGAAAGATGGCCTTCTAGCCATTCTGTTCCCCAAAATTAAAGATGCCAGGTGGTGTTGGATGCATCAAACACCTAGGCCAACAGCCACCAGGCTCAGAGGGGAAAAGGTCGAGAATACCCAAAGATTTCAGTGTAGAAATCTCTAATTTTGCATGCAGGTGGTGTGTGTGTGTGTGTGTGTGTGTGTGTGTGTGTGTGTATGTGTGTGTGTGTGTGTTTGAACTCAGGGTCTAGGCCCTATCGTTGAGTTTTCTTGCTCAACTCTAGTGCTCTGCCACTTGAATCACAGCCCCACTTGCTTTTCGATGGTTAATTGTAGGTAAGAGTCTCAAGGTCTTTCTTGTCCAGGAAAGAAGCATGATGGGGGCCCCAGGGAAACAAGAAAAGGTCAGATAATGTGATGTTAGGAAAATGAACCCTTAAATATGTATTTTAATGTTTTCGTTTCTTTCATGCATATGTTTCTAACGCATTTATAAGATTATTTCTTTGTTGCTTTGTATGTCCCTCCCCCACAGTGTAACCCCCACTTTCACTATATTTGATGTCAGTATAACATGTGGAGGAGATGGGGGCAAACAAGTCGTTTAAGGATTCAGGTGGACCTGTTGCAACAATGAGAAGTACAAAATGTCATGTCAAAACCAGCTTTACAATGTCGGTGGAGGGGGGGGGAGGGTGGTATAATTGGGTGGGGGGAGGGAGGAGGCTGGGAAGGGAGGTGAAGGGTAAACAAAGGAGGAGGCTGCAATGCTTGGTAAGAAATGTATGCATTATCCTGCCCATGTAATTGTAGCCCCTCTGTACAGTATGTTCTCAAATAAAATAAAATAATATTAAAAAAAAAAAAAAAGAGTAAACGCACTCATAGGTTACAATGCCTATGGTGGGCGCCTCCTGCCCCCTGTTGGCCAGACGTGGAACATGTGGCCCCATGCCATTGTGGGGGACTATTTTCCTCTAGAGTTCAATTTGGGGAAGTGACCAGGGTCAAGCTGACTTTTGCTCACCTTGAGTGCTGATTCCAGAGCAGATCTGGTCCACCCTAGGCCAAGAGAGCTCCAGGGGGCCTGGCTCCCAGGGGCACAAGGAAGTGAGAAGTCAGCTCCAGGCCGAGCTAAGAGCCTTTGCCCATGGACACCCCAACTTGGCTTTCCTGATCACCATAAAGCCTGTCAAAGAACAACCCCAAAACAAAACCAAATTGGAGCTGTGGATCACAGTGGTAGAGCTCTAGCATTGAACCAAAGAGCTCAGGGACAGGGCCCCCATGCTTTGACCCTCCCCCATAAAACACACATTAGCTCAATGAGAACTAGTAGGATTTGTGGAGTGTTTCTGAAGAATGGTGATAATGAAGAAAGCACCCTAATTCTACTGACAGTTGAACTTGTGACATAGAGCTATGTGCTAAGTCATTCCAAAGGGTGCTATGTTCTGAGTCCTTGAGAAGAGTGGGCCATGATGGGTTTTTCAAAGGGTTCTGTGTGCTGAGTCCATTACACAATGTACTTTATGCTGAGTTCTTCAAATTGTGCAGTGTGCTAATTCATCCCAAAGGGTGCTATGTGCTTATTCCTTGAGAAGGGAGGGACAGGTGAGCTTTTCAATGGGTGCTGTGGGCCAATTCCTTTACACAGGATACTTTTGCTGATTCCTTCAAAGGGGGGGGGCTGTGTGCTGAGTCATGCCAATGGGTGCAATGTGCTACATCCTTGAGAAGAGAGGGATGAGGTGATTGCTGTGTGCTGAATCCTTTACACAGGGTTCTCTGTACTGTCTTTCAAATGGTGCTGTGTGCTGAGTCCTTCCACAGGGTGGTATGTGCTGAGTCCTTCAAAACTGTGCTATGTGCTGAGTTTTTCAAAGGGTGCTGTGCACTGAATGTTTTACAAAGTGTGTTACATACTTAGCCCTTCAAAGGGTGGTGTGTATGGACACTTAAAACAGGGTGCTATGTGCTGAGTCCTGGGAAAGAGTGCTATGTGCTCAGTTTTTCAAAGCGTGCCTTGCTTGGGTCCTATACACTACATGCTATGGACTCCGTCCTTCAAAGGGCACATTGTGCTTGCTGAGTCCTTTACACAGGGTGCTTTGTGCTATTTTTTAAAGTGTGCTGTGTGCTGAGTCATCCCAAAGCGTGCTATGTTCTGAGTCCTTGAGAGGTAGTTATCCACAACAATCCCTCTCTCTCTCTCTTTCTCTCTCTCTCTCTCTCTCTCTCTCTCTCTCTCTCTCTCTCTCTCTCTCTCTCTCTCTCTCTCTCTCTCTCTCTCTCACACACACACACACACACACACACACACACACACGGGGTCACCGTGCACATGCTTGATATGTGGAGTGAAGAGGCTTGGAGGAGAGTCTCCTCCAGTGGTGGGTCTGAGGGGATATTTGATCCCCTGAGCAAGTGGTATGGTTGGGACAGAATGCTGAGCTGAAGTGATGATGTAATTCCAATGGCATGGAAGACATATGGCCCAGTCAGGGCTGCTCTTGAGGGCAAGGGTTGGGGCTGAGCCAAGGGGAAGAGCGGGTGGGGCCGAGGAGAGGAGGAGCCAGGGACCAGGGGCCTCACTGTGCTAGCAGCAGTGGCCAGGGTCTCACAGGGCCAGGCGCAAATGCGCAGATGAGGAGTGGTGGCCCGCAAGAGGAGTGGAGGCAGATAGAGAGAGAGCAGAGAGGAGTGAGCACACACACTGGGGGAAGCAGCTTCAGTGTCTTGTTGAGGCCACAATTGAAACGCAGGTCTTGGCCAGGAGCACAGAGCATGTGGAGCTGGCGCAGCCGGCGCATCGCCTTGCACAGCCCCAGGAAAGTGCATCAGCCATGGCTGCCCTGAGTCTGAGGTTCCAGCATGGGGAGCACGGTGGTGGAGGCAGCCATAGAGGAGGAGACCGCTGAGGAGGAGACAGGTGAAGAGGCGGCTGTGGCAGCAGCGGTGGCGGTGGTGATGGTGGCATGAGTGGAAATGGTAGCGGCTGTGGCAGCGGCCTCTGAGGAGGAGGCAGCTGAAGTGGTGGTGGCTGAGCTGGACATGGAGAGGATTCGCTGAGCCTTGTTTCAAACATGGCACTGCCAGCTCAGATCTGTGGCGCCTCTCTCAGTCTCCCGGTGGAAATGATGCGACCCTGGCCGGCTTGATGCCCCTACCAGGTCCTGGCCCCTGGTCCTCTGACTCCGGGCCCGCTTCACCCAGAGCCACCACCTACAAGTTCTCCCAGCAGCACCTTGAGTGGCTGCCCACAGGGCCCACACCCTGTGACCCCGCTCCCCACCACTCCTCCACCTTTCTCCCCTCCTCCCCCAGGACACGGACCCGTGACTCCTGCCTCCCCTCTCCCTTCCTGCCTGTGCCTCCCCCATGCCCCACAGTCTGGCCTGGCTCTGCCACAAATGCACCCAGGGGTGGGTGGTGTGTGTGGGTGGCGACCCCAGGATCCCACCCCCCAACCCTAGGGGCCAGTTTTCCAGGAAATGGGGAGATACATGGTTGGGTGAGGAGGAGGCGCCAGATAGCCCCTGGCCTGGAGTAATGGAGCCACACAGCCGCAAATGTGCACCCTTCCTCTCCCTGGTGGGAACCTGGTAGCTTTAATCAGATGTGGGGAACAGCATCTCCACACCTGCCTTCTCGGGTCTTTTCCTTTTTTCCTGGTGGTGGGGGTGTTGGATACAGAAGATAGAACCCCTTGCTGTGTGAGAGCTTGTCCTCTGTACTCGGTCACACTTTCACCTGAGGAGGGTCCCAGAAGAGCCCACTAGGGAGGTGAGGGCACTGGGGGTCAGATAGAAAATAAATATCTGGAAGGAACACACCCCCTCCCACAGACATACACCCAGCCTGTCTCCCCCCAACCCAGTAGTCATGAGTTCTCACAGGGTGATATTTCCCAGCTCTGCCAACATCTGCTGGTGCTCCTGGTCCATCTGGTCTCCTCGTTCTCCCCAAGAATATGCTACGTCACCCAGAAGCATCTAGGCTGGACATAGGGAGTCCATCCATCTAAGTAACATTTAGGAACCCATCTGATTCCCCAACACCGCCCCCACCCCAAGTCAGACACTCATCTGGGGGCATCATGACCCCCTGCTTGTTATGTGTCCCAGCTCTGAGAAGCCACCTTCTCGGGAATCCTTCACCCAGCATCCTCACCTAGGGTTTTGGTGAATGGGGAGTCAATATTGGTTGTTCCCAAGAGGACAGGTCTGGCCCTGGGAGAGTCAGGGTGGTTCTTTGTTATTCGAGTGGTGCTCCCCTTTGGTGGGACCCCCTGGTTCTGACAAGGAAATCCCCGTGCTCTAGCTTGTACATTGTCCAAGATGAGGAACTGACAAACTCAGGAGAGGCACTGCTCTGAGTCTGTGTGTTTATGAGTGTATGAATGAGAGAAAAAGAGAGAGAGGGAGAGAGAGCGAGCAAGAGAGAGAGAGAGAGAGAGAGAGAGAGAGAGAGAGAGAGAGAGAGAGAGAGAGAGAGAGAGAGAGATCATCTTTCTCCTTGTACAGCCTGACTGTGCTCAGGTGAGTGATCAATTCGCAAATTGCAGCTGCTGCATGGACAACACATCTGGATTTGTGTGTGTGTGTGTGTGTGTGTGTGTGTGTGTGTGTGTGTGTGTGTGTGTGTGTGTGTGTGTTGAGAAAGCAGGGAGATGAGAACAATGGAAACATATTTAAGTCACCATGTCTATGAAGATCAAAAGCATTTTTTTAATTGTATTTTATTTTATTTGAGAACATACTGTACAGAGGGGCTACAATTACATGGGCAGGATAATGCATACATTTCT
>NW_027206388.1:0-22500 GCF_024711535.1 Dipodomys merriami
TACTGAGAAATAAACATCCCTTAGCTTCTTTAAAGAGAATCAATAAAAAAAAAGGAAACAACAAAGAAAAGAATTGGATCCCAGTTTGCAGGTGGTTTTTGTATATTGTGGTGCTTTGCACTTGTGGATTATGTGACTATCCCATGAATCTTGGCTCACATCACAAGTGCTACTAGAAGAAAATTTCAAAATCTAGAGCTGCTAACACAGCTGTGCAGTTGTTTGTAGGTTTCAATACAGTCGCAGCTGTACAACGGTACTAATTATAGTGCTTTTTAGGCAAGAATGTGATGAAAAGCAAACTTTTATCTTCTTAGATGAAATAAGAACACCACACTTTAAAAGCTTACTTAATAGTGCCATTTTTAAGGCACTCTCGATAATTCAAATCCTTCATCCCTCCACAACAATTAATGTCATTCACAAATCATTGCCGAGTGCAATTTCCAGTTCTATTTCATATTTCAAATGGCTTAAGAGTAACATAAACAGTAATTCAAGTTGTTGAGAAAATTTAATTTAGAATCAGCAAACAAATCAGATTCAACTACTTAGCATACCCTTTAGGGAAAATGAATTAAGGAATAGGGCATGTCCTTTGTGGTTTAATATTAGACATTAGGCCAAAATGCCAGAAACAGACTCTGCAAGGTGGAAAAAGAAGTCTTTGTTAAGATATATTAAACATTACCTTAGGGACAAATAATTTTATCTACATCTTCTATTATATGATGACATATTATTGTTTGCTAATCAGAGAGACTCAAAAAGATTTTTAATTATGCTATGAAAAATGCATCATCATGAATGAATGAAATCAGGAAGTAGATGGCTCAGGAGCTGGGTGGGTCTGTGAAAAACTCTCATTAATTTGAATGATCTGGAGTTTTTGTACGTGTAAAATTATGAATGCATTTTATGTCTGGACAGGAAATTTTGATTATTAGATCATTGTTTGAAACCCAATATCAGGAAACTAACCTGAGTCAAAGTGTTCAATATATGTGTGTGTGTGTGTGTGTGTGTGTGTGTGTGTGTGTGTGTGTGTGCCTGCAAGTCTATATTTAGACAGAAGTACCTTATTTCCCTCAGGGTATATACGTAATTCTATTAGTTATACTACATTAATGACACTACATAAATGTAATTAACATTTTGAGACATATTTATATGTTCCTATGATTGCATGAATAAACTAAAAATTATGTTTGTGCTATGAGTTTTTGGAAGGTCAGCTGAAAATATAAACATTTGAAATCTTGAGAAAGATATCACTGGAAAACATTTCAGTGTAGATCAATTTTAGACAACACTTGCAAGGATATGTAATCCTATATGAAATGCAACTTTTATTGAATTTCCAAAGCTACACTATTCTAGAAATTTGTAGGAAAACCCCTTAAGTTATGGAAACATAAAAGTAAAATGTGATTATTGCATATAGTTTTACATTTTAGTTTCGTCAAGTAAAAGTACCATTTATTGCTTCTGTATAGGAAGGAAAACAGTAATTATTAGAGTTTGTGCCATATTTCACATTGGGAAGCTATGTCTATATCAATAAGTTTATTTCTTTTGCTTCTGCTTTCCTATTCATAATTCTGCTTCTCATAATATTATTCTAAGGACTTTTTTTCTAGCAGTTTGGGGTAGAACATATCTCATGCTCTCAGTTTGTTTGCTAACAATAGTCAGTATACCATTTGAACCATGTATCCAGCCCAGAAGTTTTTGTAGTTAATTGGAAAGAGAACCTCATGAACTTTCCTTCCAGCATGAAAACCATTAACCCTCAAGTCTCATCCTTCTTAAGCACTAGGATTATAAAGTTGAGTCATGGACCCCAAGAGACAATGACATTTCATATCTTATAGATTGCACGTTTGCTAGTAATTGTAATAATAAACTACCACAGATTGGGTAGGATTAACATTGAAAATACATTGCCTGTGAGTTGGTGGAACTACAACTGCAAGATCAGAGTTGGCTTCTGATTCCTCTTTCCTTGGCATATTCAAGGCATTCTGCTTCTCTTGGAGGAGACTTCAAGTTAAATGCTACCTTTGAGATCCTGTTTTCATCTGCAGTCACTTTCTAAGACAATGGGTTTTTGATCTTTAGTATGATTTCAGTGGGACATTACATATTACTTAATTGATAGAATAAATTCTCTAATAGGAAATTATTTGTTTTGGGCATGGAAGTTATGGTGATACTGTAAAAAATATTAAAAGAGGTAAAGTTTTTATTAGAGCTTGTAAAACTAGTATGAAGTCTTGGCCTTAGACATGCCAAATTCTTACCCTGGCAAATCCTTAAATTCCTAGCGATACTGGAGGATTGAAACCGAAACCCTATACTTGTGAAATAGCATTTCTACTACTATCGTACCTGCAGATTATAATTGGATTGTTTATTTTGAGGTAGTATCACAATGCCTGGGCCTGCTTGGACTGAGGTCTTCCTAACCCAAGCATAAAACATTGCACCCGACAAATGGTTAGAGTTTCTGAAACTTCTTTTTGTGTCTGGGCTTTCCTGGAACTGGAATTCTCTAATCTCTCTTTTCCAAGTAGATAATATTTTAGGTTTGAACCACATTATCCAGTAAAAACATACAATTTTAAAATATCTTGATATTGCCTTTATTTGTGGTGAAAATATATAGCTAACCTTAATTTTCTCCCTCTTTTGTTTAGTACACTGAGTTGAAAACATTGGCATTCTTGATATGTGGTTTTGTTTTGGATGGTATCCCATCTCAATCATAAAATTCTTCCAAAAGTTTATGTCAATAATCATGGAAAAGAAGCCTTCAGATTGTTAATTAAGTTATAAATGCAGTATACTTATAGTGTTAGTCAGTGGTTTCTTTAGTGTGAGGAGGAAGGCAGAAATGTGAAAAATGTCAGGTCTCTGTAGAAATACTGTAGCTGTCACTTCATGTTATCTTACTTCCCTAAAGCTTGCTTTATTAAAACCCTATGGGTGCATATTAGTTGGACTGATTGGTAATCTTCTCCAGGAAATGAAACTGGTTTTACAAGGCTGATGGTATGGTAAATAAAGGAATGATCAGAATAAGCACTGATATTGTCACAGAATGAGCAGATCAGATTAACTGCTGAACAGCAAAACTAAGTAAAGTTTCAAGTCTCATTATCCACATTGGAACATATATAGATAGTGCATATAAACATACATATGAATATATATATATATATATATATATATATACATACATACATACATACATGAAAAATTAAATCTCCAGTAGAATATAGAGAAACTTGTTGTGACAAGTGTTAAAGTATATCAAACTGGTTGCAGGAAAGTTACAGTAAAATATCAATTGTTTAGCATAGATCTTGCATAGATTTCGTAAAGGAAGAAAATTCTTCCTTCAATATATACTTTACGAATATCTTTAGAGTTCCGCGAAGATGGCGGAGAAGAAGCTGGAGGCTAAACAAGCTGTAGCCTAGAAACCAGTTTTAGTGTTCCAGTGAACAGTCCTAAGCCAGAAAATCACACCAAGTATGACATCACAGTACAGAGAGTTAGGCCAGAGAGGGAAAATCCAGGCAAGGAGACAGCCCCGGCTGTGGCTACAGCGGCCATGATCGCCATAGCTGCAACACAGAGAGTCCAGGACGAAGGAGCCAGAAGCAGCGAAGGAGCAGATCCTATTCAACACCAGCAAGAACCGACATGGAACAGACATCTTCATCCTGCAGATTGCAGACCAGAGATGACTCAGGAAGCAAGACTCGGCATAAGTAGAAGCCTGAAGTCCTCACTCCTTCTCAGAGAGCAGAGGAGGGAAGGCCACCCTTCCCTCCCACTACTGGAGATCTCCAGTTGGAGCTACTAGCTACTAGCTACTAGCTCCAACTCCGGCCTTGGAAGAAATCTAGAGTCATATAGCAGGTCACAAGAACCCACACTGAACTGACAGACTCAGCTCTACCCAGGGAAAAGTCACCCAGCTCGGGTGCCAGCCCAAGAAGTGGCTTTCATCACTGGGTAAACAGAGCCAGAGTCTGTCACTCCCTTTAACATCGTTGAAAATCAATAAAATTTGGTAAACATAAACCCTGAGAATGGCTCCAGGTGGGGCTCTGTGAGTTTCGCACAAGCTAGACACCCAAGGAAAAGCTCCTGTTTGCTGAAAGTCCTCAACTCTACCCAGAACCTAACCTCATCACTGAATCTCCAAACTAGAGGAAACAGCCATCTCCCTCTTTTGAGATACTCAAAGCAGATCTCCCTCACATTGAACTAGCCTGGGAGGAGGATCAAAAAATTGTGGGTAAAGCAAAGCATTTTTCTGCCTGCTCAAACAAACTGACTTAAGAAAACAACCAAGCCACAAGAAAATCAAACACCACAGGCAGACCAGAGACTCCAACAAGAGAATGGCTATGGACACAAGGGAGATACAGGATCTTCCCATCCCCACAAAAAATCAAAGAACTTTTTTTGTACCTTTATGAAAAAATTTTTGTCTAAAACTTTTTATAATTTTTAACTTAAAAATTGTTTTATAGTAACTTTTTTTTCTTCATCTTATAATTTTTGTGTTAGGGGTATACCTGTATGTGCATTTTTCTTTCTAGTTTTTCGTTTTAAAAATTTTATATTTTTGTCTTTTGTTTAGCTCTAATGAACTTTTGATTTTTTCCTCCTTTCTCATTCTTTTCACCTTTTCTTCTCTTTCATTCTTCTTTGTGTGACTTAATTGCTGTTTGGCACATCCTCAGATATACCCATACTCTATTATTAGACCTTATCGCCCATTGTGTACACACTTATTTCAGAAATTTATTACTCAATTCAAATCCTCTTAGACTTAAATTCCATAATAGCAATAATACCTCTTTATGCCTATATAATATTTTAAGCAATTTTATTTTTAATTTTTTCACTTCTCCTTTCTATCCCTCCCCATCTCTCATTATATCCATGTTCCTCTCTCAACATTTTGTTTTGAGTATGCATAATTTTAAGCATTGCACTCTTCAATTTTTAATTTTTGCTTTTTTTGTCTCTTTTTCTCTTTCTCTTTCTTCTTTTTTCTCTCTCTCTACTTTCATTCTATCCAACCTATTTCCTGCTTAAGTTAACTCTCCCTGTGCCTTCCCACATCTCTCTATTCGTATTTTTACCCACAACTCTCCCTAAACCTAATAATTTCTGGTTTGACAAATTCTTCTTTTCGGTTCGTAGCCCAGGTACATATAGTTGTTTGATGTTGAATAGATATATTTGTTGAACTAGATTGTATCTGCAGAATTTGACTGTGCAACTACAGACTTTGGTTGGTGCTTTCCTTATGAAACTGTTCTAGCAAAAAACTGGTGTTATTTTCATCCCAAATTGGCAGAGTAAGCTGGAAAAACACAAGAAAAATGGCAAGTCCAGGTATCTCAACTCCCACTCGTGATAATCAGGGGCAGAACAGATAATGAATAATACAGAAGAGAGTTCCCAAATAGCTCTACAAACACTGCTGGTAAACATGGGAAATGAAAAGTTTGAAAACCTAAAAAAGGACTCTGTATGAATGTGATAGGGAGAGAGAGGGTCAAACCAAAGGTTAAAACACGAATACATTGAGCTTGAGGAAGCTACTCAAAAACTGATACAGGACAAGGGCTGGGAAGGTGGCTCAGTGGTATAGTGCTTGCCTTGCATCTATGAGGCCCTGTTTTTGATTCCTCAGCACCACATAAGCAAAAAAACGCAGAAGTGCTGCTTTGGCTCAAGTGGTAGAGCGCTAGCCTTGAGTTGAAGAGCTGAGGGACAGTGCCCAGGCCCAGAGTTCAGGCACCACGACCAGAACCCCCCAGAAAAAATCATACAGAAATTGCTTGCACACCTTGGACCACTCATAATGAAAGCCAGGAATGGCATGAGCAGTCTAGGAACACTCAAAAAGAACTACAGGAATTGCATGAACATGAGGAAGGTATGCAAAGAGTAAAAGATGAACTGAGAGAGCATGGAATCCATTAACAAAGAGCTGAGGGAAGTCAGTGTGACCACAAAGGGAATGCAGAATGGAACCCAACAGAAAGAATGGGAGTCCAAGGAAAACATAACCAATCAAATGATTTGAGAATAAACACTGAACATCAAATTAAGGAAGTAAAGAAGTTCACACAAATATAAAACAAAGCTTCAACAAAGAATTTGAAGCCATCAAAGCTGAACAATTAGAAGGAAAAGAAACAAAAAACAAAGTCCTGACAACAGGTTAAACAATGCAGAAGATCGAATCTCAGGGACTGAAGACAGCCTAAATATTATAGAGAAAGAACATACACCCATCTAAGACAAATTCAAGAAATATGATAGATCTATTCAACACTTGGAAGGCACCATCAGAATGCCTAATCTGAGAATAATGGGTGTAGAGGAGCACTTAGAAAACGAAGTTAATGGTCTAGGAAAATTTTTAAACAGGATCCTAGTAGAGAACTTCCCAAACATGCAAAAAGATAGGCCTATTCAAATAGAAGAAGCTTTTAGAACACCAAATACACCAGACCAGAATAGGACATCCCAAATTCACATTAAAATCCACACAGGATCCATTTAGACCAAGGAAAAGATCCTTAAAGCTGTCAAGGAGAAAAGATCAATCACCTATAAAGAGAAACCAATTAGAATCACCTCAGATTTCTCAGCAGAGACATTCAAAGCAAGAAGAGCCAGGAATGATGTATGCCATTCCCTAGAGACAAACAACTATCAACCAAGAATACTATACCAGCTAAACTCTCCTTCATAACTGAAGGTCAAATAAAAACCTTCCATAGCAAAGAAAAATTGAAACAATATATCTCCACAAAACCAGCCCTACAAAAGATAATTAAAGATGTCCTACACATAGAAAACCAACAAGCCCACAAAAAAGGCCAAGAAACCACCCAAACTGAGAATCCAGGAACCATTGGAAGAATCCAGTAGCTGCAGCCCCCACGAAGGTGGATAAAATGGCAGAAACTCCAAAAAAACTCTCAGTCCTATCCCTCAACATTAATGGACTTGACTATCCAATTAAGTGACATGGCCTGTCTAGTTCGATTAAAAAGCAAGATCCTTCTAACTGCTGCCTTCAGGAGTAACATCTTCCCTATAAAAACAAACACATTTTCAATTTTAAAGGCTGGAACAAAATCTACCAAGCAGAAGGGCCCCATAAACAGACAGGAAAAGCAATCCTAATATCAGATAAAATAGACTTCAAATTAAAATTTGAGACATTGGCAGAAATAGACCTTTTCCTAGCAAATATTGACAGGCCAAAACTAAAGCAAGATGAATTAAACCATCTTAACAGGCCCATATCAAGCATTGAAATAGAAACAGCAATAAGAGACCTCCCATCTAAGAAAAGTCCAGGAAGAGATGGTTTTACAGCAGAATTCTACAAGGCCTTCAAAACCGAGTTCACACCAATACTCCTCCAACTCTTCAATGAAATTGAAAGAGAAAGTTCACAACCAAACACATTCTATGAAGCCATAATAACCCTCATCCCCAAACCAGGCAGGAACTCATCAAAGAAAGAGAACTATAGACCCATTTCTTTGATGAACATTGATGCAAAACTTCTCAACAAAATTTTGGCCAATCGACTTCAACAATTCATCCAAAAAATCATACAGAAGGATCAAACAGCATTCATTTCAGGGATGCAAAGCTGGTTCAATATATGTAATTCAATTAATATAATACATCACATCAACAAGAACAAGGATAAGAACCACATGGTTACCACAATAGATGCACTAAAAGCATTTGATAAAATCCAACACCCCTTTATGATGAAGGGTCTGGAAAAATTAGGAATCCATGGAATATTCGTCAATACAAGAAAGGCTGTATATGGCAAACCTACAGCCAGCATTATAATTAATGGTGAAAAACGAAAGCCATTTCCTCTTAACTCAGGAACTCCACAAGCATGTTCATTCTCTCCACTTCTCTTCAATCTAGCATTATAATGCCTAGCTACAGCAATAAGACACGATGCAAAAATAAAGGGGATCCAAATAGGGAAAGAACAAGTAAAACTCTCCCTCTTTGCAGATGAAATGATCTTGTATTTAAAGAATCCCATAGACTCCACTCCCAAATTACTCAAGCTGATTCAATATTTTGGCAAAGTAGCAGGCTATAAAATTAACCCTAAAAAAATCTATGGAATTTCTGTATGCCAATAATGAGAAAACTGTGGCTGAAATTAGGGGGAAAAAACTCCATTAATAATAGCCCCACAAAAAATAAAATACCGAGAGAGAGTCTGG
This sequence comes from Dipodomys merriami, assembly GCF_024711535.1. Lineage (NCBI taxonomy): Eukaryota > Metazoa > Chordata > Mammalia > Rodentia > Heteromyidae > Dipodomys > Dipodomys merriami. The sequence goes on from NW_027206388.1 coordinate 8,319, forward strand.
GACGAAAGAGCCAAACGTAGTGGGTGAGCATATTGTACTCAACACCAGCAAGAACCGACAAGGAGCAGACATCTTTATCCTGCAGTTTGCAGACCAGAGACGACCCAGGAACCAAGACTCGGCATGAGTAGAAGACTGACGTCCTCAATCCTCAGGTAGCAGAGGCGGGAAGGCCAATCCTCCCCAGTACTGGAGATCTCCATCTTGGATACCGACAAAGCTCGGTGGAGCTGCTAGCTCCAACTCAGGCCTTGGAATAAAACTAGGGTAATTTAGCAGGTCACAAGAACTTAATGGTGTGACCTGCCAGACTCAGCTCCACCCAGCGAAAAGTCACCCAGTTCGGGCACCAGTCCTAGGAGTGGCTTTCTTCAATGAGTAACCAGAGCCAGAGGCTGCCCCTCCCTTTAGCAGCCTGGACATCAGTAAAGAGAAACCCTGAGAGTGGCTCCAGGCTGGGTTCTGTGAGTTTCTCACAAACTAGCCCCTGGGAAAAGCTAGTGTTTGCTGAAAGGCCTCAACTCTACCCAGAACCTAGCCTCATCACAGCATCTCCAAACATGAGGAAAAAGCAATCTACCTCTTTTGTGATACTCAAAGAAGACCCCCTCCCATTTAATGAACGTGGGAGGTGGATCACAAAATCCTGGGTAAAGCAGAGCATTTTTCTGCCTGTCCAAACAAACTGACTTAAGAAACAAACCAACCCACAGGACCACAAACAGACCAGAGACTCCAACCAGAGGCTGATTACAGACACAAGGGAGATACAGGATTTTTCCCAAACCTCCCAAAAAAATCAAAGAACTTTTTTTCCCACTTCTTTTTTTTAATACCTTTTACAAAAAAAAATTCTTTTCTAAAACTTTTTTAATTTTTATTACCTTTTTTTTTAATTTAATTTTATTTTGTTTGTGAACATACTGTACAGAGGGGTTACAATTGCATGGGCAGGATAATGCGTACATTTCTTACCAAGCATTGCAGCCTCCTCCTTTGTTTACCCTTCACATCACTTCCCAGACTCCCCCCTCCCCCACAATCCCAATCCTTCTCCGTCCACCCTCCCTCCCACCTAACCCCCCCCCCCCCCGCACCGACATTGTAAAGCTCGTTTTGGACATGACAACTTGTACTTCTCATTGTTGCAACAGGTCCATCAGTATCCTTAAACAACTGGTTTTTCCCCATCTCCTCCACAAGTTATACTGACATCAAATATAGTGAAAGCAGGGGTTATACTGTGGGGCAGGGACATACAAAGCACCAAAGAGATAATCTTATAAATGCATTAGAAACACATGCATGAAAGGAAAAAAAAAACATTAAAATACATATCTAAGGGTTCATTTTCCTGACATAACGTTATCTGACCTTTTCTTCTTGACTCATACATATACTAGATATTGCAAATAAGGGAAACCATGGGACCTATGTTTCTTTGGGCCTGGATTACTTCACTTAATATAATTTTTTCCAAGTCTTTCCATTTCCTAACAAATGGGGCAATGTCATTCTTTCTGATGGAGGCATAGAATTCCATTGTGCATACATACCACATTTTCTTGATCCATTCATCTACTGAGGGGCATCTGGGTTGGTTCCAGATCTTAGCTATGGTAAATAATGCTGCAATAAACATAGTTGTGCTGGTAGCTTTAGTGTGGTCTTGTTTGTAAACATTTGGGTAAATGCCCAAAAGTGGGATTGCTGGGTCACAGGGGAGTTCTATGTGAAGTCTTTTGAGGAACCTCCATACTGCTTTCCAAAGTGGTGGAACAAGTTTACATTCCCACCAACAATGAAGTAAGGTTCCTTTCTGTCCAAATCAACTCCAGCATCTGTTGTTGTTAGAGTTCTTGATTTTTGCCATCCTAACTGTTGTGAGGTGATATCTCAATGTTGGTTTGATGTGCCTTTCTTTTATTGCTAGGGACGTTTAACATTTCCTCATGTGTCTATTGGCCATCCTTCTTTCTTCTTCAGAGAAGTTTCTCTTTAAATCTTTTGCCCACTTATTTATTGGGCAGTTGTTTCTTTGAGGATTTGTTGTTGGGGGGTTTAATTTTTTGAGTTCCAAGTATAATTTAGATATGAGACCCTTGTCCATTGTATGGCAAGTGAAGATCATCTCCCATTCCGTGGGCTTTCTATTTATCTTGCTAGCTATGTCATTTGCCCTGCAGAAGCTCTGCAACTTTATGCAATCCCATTTGTCCAACCTTTCTTTGATTTGTTGTGTTTCCGGGTCTCTATTCAGAAAATTTCGGCCTGAGCCAAGGAGACCTAGGGTTTCTCCTTTTCCATCCTGTAATGTTTTCAGAGTGTCTGCTTTGAGTTCAAGGTCTTTGATCCATTTGGAGTTGATTCTGGTGCAGGGTGATATATAAGGATCTGGCTTTAGTTTTCTACATGTAGTTAACCAATTTTGCCAGCACCATTTACTGAAGAGGCTGTCTTTTTTCCATTGGATTGTTTTATCTCCCTTATCGAAGATTAGATGGCTATAGGTCTGTAGGTTCATTTCTGGGTTTTCAATTCTATTCCATTGGTACTGAGGTCTGTTCTTATGCCAGTACCAAGCTGTTTTGATTATTATGGCTTTATAGTAGAGTTTGAAATTTGGTATTGATATTGCTCCAGCAGTGTTCTTTCCGTTGAGGAGCGTTTTTTCTATTCGGGGTCTTTTATTGTTCCATATGAATTTTTGGATTGCCTCTTCTATTTCCTTGAAGAATGAGGTTGGAATTTTGATAGGTATTGAATTGAATTTGTAGATATCCTTGGGAAGTATTTCCATTTTCCTGATGTTAATATTTCCAATCCAGGAGCATGGGAGGTTTTGCCATTTTTTAAGTTCTGTGTTGATTTCCTTTTTCAAGATTTTAAAGTTTTCATCATAGAGGTCCTTCACTTCTTTGGTTAAGTTAATTCCTAGGTATTTTATTTTTTGTGGGGCTATTACAAATGGAGTGGCTTTCCTAATTTTAGCCACACTTTTCTCATTGTTGGCATACAGAAAAGCCATTGATTTTGGGGGGTTAATTTTATAACCTGCTACTTTACCAAAGTTTTGAATCAGCTTGAGTAATTTGGGAGTGGAGTCTAAGGGATTTTTTAAATACAGGATCATGTCATCTGCAAAGAGGGAGAGTTTTATTTCTTCTTTCCCTTTTTGGATCCCCTTTATGTCTCCATATTGTCTTATTGCTGTAGCTAGGCATTCTAATATTAGATTGAAGAGAAGTGGAGAGAATGGTCATCCTTGACTTGTTCCTGAGTTAAGAGGAAATGGCTTAAGTTTTTCACCATTGAGTATAATGCTGGCTGTAGGTTTGTCATATACAGCCTTTATTGTATTGAGGAATGATCCATGGATTCCTAATTTTTCCAAAACCTTCATCATAAAGCGGTGTTGGATCTTGTTGAATGCTTTTTCTGTATCTATTGAGATAACCATGTGGTTCTTATTCTTGTTCCTGTTGATGTGATGAATTATATTAATTGATTTACGTATATTGAACCACCTTTGCATCCCTGAAATGAATCCTGTTTGATTGTGGTGTATAATTTTTTGGATGAATTGTTGAAGTCGATTGGCCAAAATTTTGTTGAGAAGCTTTGCATCAATGTTCATCAAAGAAATGGGTCTATAGTCCTCTTTCTTTGATGAGACCCTGTCCGGTTTTGTTATGAGGGTTATGATGACTTCATAGAATGTGTTCGGTAGTGAGCTTTCTCTTTCTATTTCATTGAAGAGTTGTAGGAGTATTGGTGTGAGCTCTGCTTTGAAGGCCTTGTAAAATTCTGCTGTAAAACCATGTGGTCCTGGACTTTTCTTAGCTGGGAGGTCTCTTATTGCTGTTTCTATTTCAATGCTTGATATGGGCCTGTTAAGATAGTTTAACTCATCTTGGTTTTGTTTTGGCATGTCAATATTTGCTAACAAAAGGTCCATTTCTCTCAAGTTGTCAAACTTATGAGCATAAAGTTTTGAGAAGTATTCCCTTATAATGTTCTGAATCTTGGTTGTTTCTGTGGTGATGTTTCCATTCTCATCTCTGAGTTTATTAATTTGGGTGTGTTCTCTTGTTTTTCTGATAAGATTTGCTAAGGGTCTATCAATTTTCTTAAGTTTTTCGAAGAACCAACTCTGTTTTGTTGATTCTTTCTATAGATTTTTTGGATTCTAATTCATTTAATTCTGATTTAATTTTGATTATTTCTTTCCGTCTACTGGATTGGGGTTTAGCTTGCTGCTCTATTTCAAGGAGGTTTAGATATGTCATTATACTGTTAGTTTCAGATCTCTCCAATTTGTTGATTTAGGAGCTCAGAGCTATAAACTTGTCTCTGAGTACTGCCTTTGCTGTGTCTCAGAGGAGCTGGTAATTTGTGTGTTCATTTTTGTTGAATAGCATGAACATCTGAATTTCCTTTCTAATCTCTTCCATGACCCACTTATGATTCAACAGAGTGTTTTTCAGCCTCCATGTGATACCGGACTTTCTTTGGTGGCTTTTGGTGTTGAGTTCTAATTTCATTCCCTTGTGGTCAGAGAGAATGCAAGGTATAACTTCAATGTTTCTGAATTTAGACAAGTTTGCTTTGTGGCCTAAAATGTGGTCTATTTTAGAAAACGTTCCATGTGCTGCTGAGAAAAACGTGTATTCTGATGCTGCTGGGTGAAATGTTCGGTAGATGTCTGTTAAGTCTAGTTGATCTATGCAGTTGTTTAGATCTGTGATTTCTCTGTTGAGTTTTTGCCGAGTTGATCTATCTAGTGGGGAGAGTGGTGTGTTAAAATCCCCAACAATTAATGTCTTTGTATCTAAATGGGATTTGAGTGAAAGTAGTGTTTCTTTGATAAATATGGGTGCTCCATTGTTTGGTGAATAGATATTTAGAATTGTAATATCCTCCTGAAGGAGAGGTCCTTTAATTAGTATGTAGCAACCATCTTTATCTCTTCTCACGAATTTTAATTTGAAGTCTATTTTATCTGATATTAGGATTGCAACTCCGGCCTGTTTATGGGGGCCATTTGCTTGATAGATTTTGTTCCAGCCTTTAACATTGAAAATGTGTTTGTTTTTACGGGCAAGATGTGACTCCTTCAGGCAGCAGATAGAAGGGTCTTGTTTTTTAATTCAACTAGACAGTCTATGTCGCTTAATTGGAGAGTTCAGTCCGTTAACGTTAATAGATACGACTGAGAGGTATTTGGGAGTTCCTGCCATGCTATCCACCTTCTTGGGGACTGCGAGAACTGGGTTCTACCTATGGTTCTTGGATTCTCAGTTTGGGAGCAGTTTCTTGGCCTTTATTGTGGTCTTGTTGGTTTTCTATGTGTAGGACGTCTTTAAGAATCTTTTGTAGGGCTGGTTTCGTGGCGGTGTATTTTTTCAATTTTTCTTTGCTATGGAAGGTTTTTATTTGGCCTTCAGGTACAAAGGAGGGTTTAGCTGGGTACAGTATTCTTGGTTGATAGTTGTTTGTTTTTAGGGCATGGCATACATCATTCCAGGCTCTTCTTGCTTTGATTGTCTCTGCTGAGAAATCTGAGGTGATTCTGATTGGTTTCCCTTCATAGGTGATCATCCTTTTCTCCTTGACAGCTTTCAGGATCTTTTCCTTGGTCAGAGTTGATCCTGTGTGGATTATAATGTGACGGTGGGATGTCCTATTCTGGTCTGATCTATTTGGGGTTCTAAAAGCTTCTTGTATCTGAATAGGCCTATCTTTTTGTATGTTTGGGAAGTTCTCTGCTAGGATCCTGTAAAACAAATTTCCTAGACCATTAACCTGTTTCTAGGTGCTCCTCTGCACCCATTATCCTTAGATTAGGCCTTCTGATGGTGTCTTCCAGGTGTTGGATAGACCTATCATATTTCTTGGACTTGACTTGGGTGGTTGTATGTTCTTTCTCTATAATATCTAGGCTGTCTTCAATCCCTGAGATTCGATCTTCTGCATGGTCTAACCTGCTTTCAAGACTCTCTACTTTTTTTTTTATCTCGTTTCCTTCTAATTGGTCAGCTTTGATGGCTTCAAATTCTTTGTTGAAGCTCTGTTTTAGGTCTTGTATGAATTTCTTTACTTCCTTAATTTGGTGTTCAGTGTTTGTTCTCAAATCACTTAGTTGATTGCTTATGGTTTCTTTGGACTCCCATTCCTTCTGTTGGGTTCCATTCAGCATTCCCTTTGTGGTCTCCCTGACTTCCTTCAGCTCTTTGTTAATGGATTCCATGAATGCCTTTAGTGATCTTCGTGTATTCTCTACCTGGTCTCTCAATTCATGTATTACTCTTTGTTTAGCTCCCTCCTGTTCATGGGATTCCTGCTGTTCTCTTTGAGTGTTCTCAGCCTGCTCACGCCATTCCTTCCTTTCTCTTTGAGTATTCTCAAGTTGCTCATGCAAATCCTGTATCAGTTTTTGAGTAGCTTCCTCATGCTTATGATATTCCTGTATAAACTTCTGGGATGCCTCCTCTCTCTCCCTATCATGCTCATAGAGAGTCCTTTGTAAGTTGTGAAACTTCTCATTTATCATGTTTGCCAGCAGTGTTTGTAGACCCATTTGGGAACTCTCCTCTGGATTATTCATTATCTGTTCTGACCCCTGATTATCAAGATTGGGAATTGAGATATCCGGATTTGCAATTTTTCTTGTGTTTTTCCGGCTTACTCTGCCCATTTGAGATGAAAATAGCACCAGTTTTGTGCTAGAAAACTATCTTAAGGCAACCATCAACCAAAGTTTGCATTTGTACAGTCAATAGTCTACAGGTACAATCTAGTTCAACAGATACATCTATTCAACATCAAACAACTATATGTTAATGGGCTTCGAACCGCAGAGAAGAATTTGGAAAACCAGAAATTATTAGGGTTAGGGAGAGATGTGGGTAAAACATAAGAATAGATTGGTGTGGGGAGGCACAGGGAGAGTTAACTATGTCCTAATCTCAATGCAGGAAATAGATTGGGTAGGATGCAAGTAGAGAGAGAGAAAAAGAAGAAAGGGAAAGGGAAATGAAAAGAGACCAGAAAAAAAATAGAAGTGTAAAAATTAAAGTTATTATGGAGATTAAGAGACAATCTATTTAGAGAGGAATGTGAGTATATTGATAGAAGGGTAGGGACATAGAGGAGATGTGAAAAACTTTAAAAAATGCTTAAAATATTATATAGGTATAAAGAGGCAGTACTGCTATTAAGGAATTTACGTCTCAGAGGTTTTGAATTGAGTAATTAATTTTTACCTTTTTGAAAAAAATTCTTTTCTAGTAACTTTTTTCCCCCTTATGTTCTTTATTTTAGGGATACATGTGTGTGTGCGTTTTTCTTTCTTTTTTATTTCTTTTTTTTTAAAAAAAATTCTCTTTGATTTTTGCTTAGCTCGACTGAACTTCTGATCTTTTTTTTCTTTCTTAGTTATCCTTCTCACCTATCTTTCTTTTGTTCTTCTTTATGGGACTTAATTGTTATTCTTCACATCCTCAGATAAACCCGTAGTTGAATATTAGACCCTATCCCCCATTGTGTACACACTTAATCCACAAATTTATTAGTCAATTCAAAACTTCTGAGACTTAAATTTCATAATAGCAGTACGACCTCTTTATACCTTTATAATATTTTAAGTATTTTTATTTTTAAGTTTTTCACATCTCCTTTATATACCTCCCTTTCTCTCACTATATTCAAGTTCTTTGACTAGTTTGTTCTCCATTTGCATATTATTAATTTTTATTTTTATATTTTTTCTGGTCTCTTTTTTCCCCTTTCTCTTTCTTCTTGTTTTCTCTCTCTCAACTTTCATCCTATCCAGCCTCTTTCCTGCTTTGAGACTAGGACTTAGTTAAGTTAACTCTCCCTGTACCTTCCACATCACTCTATTCCTATTTTATACCCACATCTCTCCCTAACCCTAATAATTTCTGGTTAACCAAATTCTTCTTTGCGGTTCATAGCCCATTAATATATAGTTGTTTGATGTTGAATAGAGGTATCTGTTGAACTTGTTTGTATCTGCAGACTATTGACTGCGCAAATACAGCATTTGGTTGATGCTTGCCTTAAGTTAGTTCTAGCACAAAACTAGTGTTATTTTCATCCCAAATGGGCAGAGTAAGCCGGAAAACCAAAAGAAAAATGGCAAGTCCAGGTATCTCCACTCCCACTCATGATAATCAGGGGACAGATCAGATAATGAATAATCCAGAGGAGAGTTCCCAAATAGCTCTACAAACACTGCTGGCAAACATGATAAATGAAAAGATTGAAAACATACAAAGAACTCTGTAGGAGCGTGATAGGGAGAGAGAGGAGGCAAACAAAAGGTCAATGCAGGAAAAGATTGGAAACATACAAAGTACCCTGTATCAGCATGAGAGGGAAAGAGAGGAGGCATTCCAAAGGTTTATACTGGGATATCATGAGCTTGAGGAAGCTACTCAAAAAACTTACACGGGATTTGCGTGAACAGCTTGAGTATACTCAAAGAGAAAGGCAGGAATGGCGTGAAGAGGCTGAGAACACTCAAAGAGAACTACAAGAATGGCATGAACAGGAGGAAGCTAAGCAAAGAGTAATACAGGAATTGAGAGAACAGGATGAGAATACACAAAGATCACTAAAGGCATTCATGGGATCCATTAACAAAGAGCTGAAGGTAGTTAGGGAGACCACAAAGGGAATGCTGAATGGAACCCAACAGAAGGAATGGGAGTCCAAGGAAACCATAACCAATCAACTAAGTGTTTTGAGAATAAACACTGAACACCAAATTAAGGAAGTAAAGAAGTCAATACAATATCTAAAACAAAGCTTCAACAAAGAATTTGAAGCCATCAAAGCTGACCAATTAGAAGGAAAAGAAAGAAAGAAAAAACGAAGTAGAAAGTCTTGACAGCAGGGTAGACCATGCAGAAGATCGAATCTCAGGGATTGAAGATTGCCTAGATATTATAAAGAAAGAACATACAACCATCCAAGACAAGTCCAAAAAATATGATAGATCTATGCAACACTTGGAAGACACTATCAGAAGGTCTAATCTAAGGATAATGGGTGTAGAGGAGCACCTAGAAACAGAAGTTAATGGTCTAGGAAATTTGTTTAACAGGATCCTAGCAGAGAACTTCCCAAACATGCAAAAAGATAGGCCTATTCAGATACAAGAAGCTTTTAGAACTCCAAACAGACCAGATCAGAATAGGACATCCCACCGTCACATTATAATCCACACAGGATCAACTCTGACCAAGGAAAAGATCCTTAAACTGTCAAGGAGAAAAGATTAATCACCTATAAAGGTATAGAAGGCAGGTGCTGGAGGCTCACCCCTGTAATCTTAGCTACTCAGGAGGCTGAGATCTGAGGGTCATAATTGCAATCCAGTGAAGGCAAGGATGCCTGTATATGAAACTCTTTTCTCCAATTAAGCACCCAAAAAGCCAGAGCTGTGGTTCAAGTTGTACAGTGCTACCCTTGAGCATAAAACCTTGGGGATTGTGTCCAGGTCATGAATTCAAACCCCAAGCCTAGCACACACACACAAACACACACACACAGATGCTCTCTCTCTCTCTCTCTCTCTCTCTCTCTCTCTCTCTCTCTCTCTCTCTCTCTCTCTCTCTCTCTCTCTCTCTCTCTCTCTCTCTCTCTCTCTCTCTCTCTCTCTCTCTCACAAACACACACACACACACCCCAATATAGAGTATTTACCAGTCAGCCTGCACAAGTTCCATCTCTAACAACTCAATATAAAAAAAGAGTGAAAGGGAAGGAAAGACTTGCTCCCAGAGGTGATATAACCAGTGCCAAAATTCCACAGGAGTTCTAAGATGTGGCTACAAGACAAATAGCCTCAGGCAGAAGGTACACAGCATGGGCAAAGGTCCTGAGGTGTAGTGTAGAGCAGGTGGTGTGGGTAGGATGAAGGTTCTGAGGCTTCAGACAAGTCTGTCAGGACATTCAAGGCTGGGACAAGGTTTGTACAAAGTTTGAGTTACAGGTAAGGCAGAGGGTGTCCCATAATGGGGCCCGGGGAAGATTAGTTTGTCTTTTCATCATTGACCCCAGCCATTTCCTGTGGCTGGAAGCTTGTTTTTCACAGCTGCTGACCCTCAGGCCTCCTTTGCATGGAGGAGTGAGGGAAAATGCAGTGAAGAACTCTTGCTTAAGAAAAGCTTCTACCCAATGCCACCAGTGGCTCAACCCTTGTAAATCCGAGCTACTCAGGAGACTGAGATCAGAGAGCATGTTTCAAAGCCAGATCAGAGGAGGAAAGTTAGTTAAACTCTTCTTGCGAATGAACGACCAAAAGCCATAAATGGAGTTGTGGCTCAAGTGGTAGAGTGCCAGCCTTGAGGGAAAGTTAAGAGACCAGAGCCCAGACCCTGAGTTCAAGCCCCAGTACTCACAGAGGAAAAATAAAGAAAAGCTTTCAGGAGCTCCCAGTCCACTGTGGAGAAAGGGCATTATCAGCTGGGTGCTGGTGGCTCAGGATTGTCATCCTAGCTTCTCAAGGCTGAGACCTGAGGATTAATCAAGCTTCAAAGCTAGCCTGGGAAGACTTTTATCTCCAATGAATCACCAAAAAACTGGGAGGCAGAGCTACTGTAGTTCAAGTGGTAGAGCACCAACCTTGTGCAAACAAACTGAAAGATTGTACCTAGGCTCTGAGTTCAAGTCCTGGTAAACACACACACACACACACACACACACACACACACACACACACACACACACACACAAACACTAACATCCTTAGCAGGTGCCAGTGGCTCATACCAGCAATCCTGGCTACTTAAGGGGCTGAGATTTTAGAATGGCTGCTTGAAGCCAGCCCAGGCAGGAAAGTCCGTGACACACTTATCTCCAATAAACTACTAAAAACAATTGAGCTGTGGTTCAAGTGATAGAATGTTAGCTTTGAGCAAAGGAAGCTCAGCGACAATGCCTAGGCCCTGAGTTTCAGCTCTAAGATTTTTTAAAGACACCCTTTGCCACCCCCACAGGCCATAAATCAATATTTTGGTCATCCTAGAACTCACTTCCACTCCTGCCACTTCCACAGTACTGTCACAAGTGGCCGGTGTGTGGCCAACATTGTGTTATGAAGTGAACATACACAAAGGGGGGCATAGCCAGGTCAAGGTAATGCCCCAGAACATTGAGTTATTAGCCATACCATTCTCTCATCCCCCAGTTCCCTGGCCCTAGAATCTGAAGTCTGTGTCTCAATATTCTGGACTTCCAGAATTGACTAGAAGGACCTGAGAGGCCCAGCTGGGGCCGGAAGATAGACTTTCCTGCAATAAAACATATTTGCATTTCCTAAGCCACCTTAGCCTCACCTCCTATGTAACCCTGGATCCTCCTTGTTTGGGTTGCCTTCATTCAGCTACAAGCTTGAATTGCCCACAGCCACCAGCAACTCCTCCCATTCCCCTCTCCAATTCCAGCCTGCTGAGATGGATGTGCAGTCAGAGGCCCAGCTGAGGAAAGGGACAGGACATCACATGACTAATACCCTCCCTCTGAGGCAGGGGAGACCCTATGCCAGCTGGCACTGCTGTCCCAGAATCCCCTGGAGGTTGCCAAATATTTGGACAGCTAGACTTGTGCCCCAGAGAAAAGCTGGAACACAGGCCTCTGTCAATTTAGGACTCATTGTAGACCCTGATAGGGGGCTAAAGGCAAGGTCAGTGTGGAGGAGGAGCATCATCTGAGGTCAGAAAGAGGAAGACAGGCATCAAGGAAGGGGACAGAGAAAGACGAGGGAAAATTACACACACACACACACACACACACACACACAGACACACACACACACACACACACACACATGGACCTTCCAAGGCCTCAGCAGTTCCTGAGAACAGAACAATGAACCTCTCCATTAGGATCACATTTGCCCCCATGAGAGGATGGCACTATCGTACTTAGACCAACTGTAGACACATCATTGAGCCTCTCACATATCTGGAATGTTTCATAACCCAGCATGGAATTTCCTACCGTACACACTGCTATGTGGAAAACTCAGCCACCTCTTTGTTTATTGTTGGTCATGGAGTTTGAACTCTGGGCCAGGGCACTGTCTCTTAGCTCTTCAGCTGAAGATGAGCACTCTACCACTTGAGCCACAGTGCCACTTCCTGTTTTCTGCTGGTTCATTGGATATCAAGTCTCACAGAGTTTCCTGCCCAAGCTGGCTTTGAACCATGTTCTTTATATCTCAGGTTTATGAGTATCTAGGATGACAGTTGTGAGCCATCAGTGACGCTCCGCTTCAGCCACCTTTATATACCCAGAGAAAATCCAATTTGTTAGGCCACAAACTTCTTGCAACTCTTGAATTCAGACTTTGACACCCAACATCTAAATCCATCCTTCAATGGAGAGAATACAGACAAAACAATCCAACCCCATCACCCATTGTCCCACTCCCTGCCTGCCACAGGCTTGGTCCTCTTGAGTTCTTGTTAAGTAACCACCCATCCTACTGGGGCTTCAAACTGGGGTAAACTTGGGGAATTCTTAGAAAGATCTAGACAATAAGGCCAGCACCTGGTCTCTCAACCACAGCACCCACACACACACCTCCACATCTTTGCAGGCAAAAATGTTCTACTTTCTTTCTTTTTTCGGTTGTGGGGCTTGAACTCTGGGCTCAGGTGTTGTCCCTGAGCTCTTCAGCTCATGGTGAGCACTCTACTCCTTGTGCCACAACATCCCTTCCTGTTTTCTGGTGTTTTGTTGGAGATAAGAGTCTCAGGGTCTTTCCTGCCTAGGCTGGTTTGAACCGTGATCCTCAGATCTCAGCTCCTGAGTACCTAGGATGACAGCCTTGAACTACTGGCACCCGGCTAAACATAATTTTCCATGCTTATCTTCCTATCCCCTCAGGAGAGTGAGATATGAGGACTGAAGTTGGATGCCACCAGTTGGCAGCAAAGTCCATGAGAACTCTTTATCTCCAATTAAACACCGAAAAAAGCTAAAAGTGGAGCTGTAGTTCAAATGGTAGAGTGCTATCTTGCAATATAAAAGACAAGACCCATGCCCTAGTTTCAAGCCTTTTCTAGCATAGACCCACACAAGAACGGGAATCAGGTGGGCACACGGAAGCTCAAAGCTCACACATAATACTCAAGCCTCCCAAAACAGACCCCATCTGGCTCTAATTCTCTAGATTCTATGTCCTACATCATGGCAGTCTTACAGGGGACTGACCATGCACCAAGTTAGGACGTTAAAGTGCAAACTCATAATGAGGATGCACTGGCCTTATCAAAGACTCAGGATCTCTCATTGTCCTGCCTCAACACTGGGCAGTGAGGTGAGGTCTAATTATCCAACCACAGGATATGGGAACCAAATTGTTTCTTGTTCAAGGGACGGAGACTGGGGGGCTCTAGGTCCCTCTATCTTGGGAACGTGTAAAGTGCTGATCTATCCCAGCAATGTTCTAGGGTGTGAGTATTATCAAAGAAACAACTCTGCCCAGATCCCAGTGATTCTGGTTTTCCCACCAGCCTCTACCCAGCCCTGCCCCACCGTTAGTCTGCCCTCTCTGAAGCCCAGATCTGCCATCTAGTCTAAAGACTGATCCAGCAAAGAGACCCACTTTTGCCTCTGAGAATGGCATTCATGGGGCACTAGCACCCTCTAGATGAAGTCGCGGGGGAACATGGGTCCCAACTGCTGCCCTCATTCCCAGGCTGTCCTGTGCCAGTGGTATGCTTACTTCTGTCTCTGGTGGAGGAATGAACACCGGGGCTCTCATCTTCAGATTGAGCCCTCAAAAATCCCAGTCCCCAAGATTCTACTGCACAGTCATCCTTCAGTGAATGACATCCAGATTGTCAACAGTGAACGTAAGGTGCCAGGACTTTTAATAGCAGTGTGGTTGTGTCAAAGGCTCTATCAATGGTCGTCTAGGTTGTCAGGTGAGATGATGGCTCCAATGTCCAGACACAGCTGACCTGGGATCATCCTCCCTCTTCATCTTCCTGCTTATCCCTTGCCCCCCCTTACCCCAATAGACTAGCCCTTGGACACTTTCTTCTTATGTGACCAGAAATTAAACTCATTAGGGTTGTGGATGAGTGAAACCTGGTGACTCACCTTGAGCCCTAGGGTCTATCCAAGGCTGCTTCCTTCTGCG